>NC_051077.1:16241832-16541832 GCF_004664715.2 Peromyscus leucopus
TGTGAAGAATGTCCTACTTCTTCAGGACTTCTCACCATGAAACTTTTTTTTTTTCACTAAGATCACTGCCACTGCTTCCCTGCTGTGTAATAATCCTTCTGTACACTGTGAATATGCATTACTCTCGTTGGTAAATAAAAAGCTGACAGGCCTGTAGCCAGGCAGGCAGTATAGGCAGGACAACCAAACTAAGGATACTGGGATGAAGAAGGGTGGAGTCAGAGGAGCCACTAGCCAGATGCAAAAGGAGCATACATACAAAATGGGATAGAGGTAAAATCCATGTGGCAGAATGTAGATTGACAGAAATTTGTTAATTTAAGTTGTAAGAGCTAGTTAGTAATAAGCTTGAGCTATCAGCCTAGCATTTATAATTAATATTAAGACTCCGTGTTGGTTATTTGGGAATTGGCAGGCAGGATAGAAATGTCTGCCTACAGGCCACTACCATTAAGCTGATAATATCAATTTTAAAAAACTATGATTCAACACCAATATTCTCTAATCCAATGGATTCTGACTCTGTTAAAATAGTTGCTGGGAATTTTCAGCACCTTGGACAGTACAAAAGCCTAAGTATTTTTACCAAGCAAAAGCGCACTTCCCAGATTCTATAATTTACAGAATTCTGCTAAAATAATGTATTGCATCATTAAAACTAGGAGAGTTGAACAACTATTTGGAGTGATAAGAACAGTTGCTATTTTCAGTTTTTGTTTTGTTTTTAGGTTTTAGTTTATGTTTATGTGTATACGTGTTGGTGTTGTATGTACACATGAGTGCTTGTTCCCATACGGTCTGGAAGAGGGAGTCCTTGGAACTGGAGCTATAGGGGGTGGTTGCAAGGTGCGTGAAGTGGATACCAGGAAGTGAACTCCTCTGGTGCTCTGTAAGAGGAGCAAGCACTCCTGCCTGCTGAGTCATCTCTCCAGCCTCTCTCTATTTCAACTATTGGTTGAAACACAACTATTTGTTGTATTTCATATATTCCACGACACAATTTATATTACTTACTGTTTCACAAAGAAGTAAACTGAGATTAATTAATTTTTGTCTTGGTCTAAACCATTAATACACTATAAACACAGGACTCTAAATCCAACATTCTGACTGCTGAGCCCATAATTTTAATCATATCTCTGTGATGCAATAAAATGTTCCAACTAAAATCAATATTCTCTTAAAGATTATGATATAAGCATCATTTTATTATTTTATTCAAAGTTAATCTTCATGAGCTTACAAATAAAATCATTTATTTTCTCTTAAGAAGTATTATTATTATTATTAAAACTAACTTAATACTACTCTGAACTAAAGCAAAATTTATTTTGTTAAATAGCATATTGCATTAATTTTGGCAAAATATACATTATTGCAATAACAATAGCAAGTGAATTTTGAAGTATGCTATAAAAATGGCACAGAACTTTTTTTATAATTTGAAATTTTAAATGGCTGGACTTCATAGAAAAAATATTTTGACATTAATTTATAAACATTTGTAATTAATTTCTAATTAATATATTGTTCAGGATTTTATTTTAAAATTTTCTGCAAATAATTCATTGTGTTTAAAGTGATTATATCTTCCCAATGGAAAGTCAATGGAATATATTTTTTCTATGTTATTCTTCCTAAGATTGTATTTTTGAAGTCTGAGAAATATACATTTTGTATAAACAATTGGTCTTGAAAATATGCTAAACATTGTGTGATTTTCAACCACTAGAGCACAATATCTGAATTATTCAGAAAAAAAGGTTATAATCTGACACACAGTTTTGGAGTTTTGAATATATGATCATTTATATTATCACTGTGCATATGTGATTCAGATGCATGTCATAGTGCAAGCATGGAGGACACTGTTCATTGATGACCTGGATACAAGAAAGTAAAGAGAATGGCCAGGTGTCACAGACCCTCTCCAGAACACAGCCCAATGGCTTAAATCTATCCCAACTGGTATCAACTATTAAAGCTCACCACTTTCCATTTAGCATCACCCTGAAAAACAAACGTTTAACAACTCATGTAGTAAACCTGCTGAGATACATTTTTAGTTGTGATCTTCATTTTCTTCTCTGTCTACTATGAATTAAATAAGCAATAATTAAATCTAATTTTTTAATATAAGGTTGTACATAATTCAAAACTGACACCACTGCTCAAGGTGTTCAAATGAATATTTAATGGATAGAACAACCATGTCAGGGCATCCACAAATGAAGTCTCTAAGCATCATCGGTATCATTCTTATGTTTTATGGACATATGCCACTAAATATGTTTAGAAAATAGAAAAAAATCTATAGTAGTTTCCTGGCTTTTATCTTTATCCAGCAATTTACAAAAAAAAATTTTTTTAAACTGATTATTACATAATTTATTATAACTTTTCATTTACTGTAAGGGGATACAGACACTAACACAGGTAAAGCCAAGTATAGCACAGCCTAAGCAAAGTATAATTCTGTAATTTTATCATATTTATGCTCACTGTGATACTCAAGATATTTATACACATTTACACTATATGAGCATACATTATATACTCATGTATATGCCAAGGCTGTTGTCCCTTGGAGCTTGTGCATGTACATAAAACGTCATCAAAGCTAGTTCCCTCATCTATCATTACCACTATACTGCACTCTGAGAAAAATCATCCTCTGTAGAAGACAAATACTGACTAATCAATGAACATATTAGTTTTCTTCCTCCGTGGACTACTCGTAGCATATTTGAAAGCCTAAGTCTTTGAGTAAAAATGGTCTAGAAAGCTATCCATGGAGCTCAGGTATTGGGTTTTGCTATGTTGTTGCTGTAATTGTTGCTGCTATATTTCATTTCCAAAGTATTTTTTACTAATACAGACATTTTTGTTTGCTTGGCTCCATTCAAACCATCTCACAAAACCATAAGAGATTATCTATACTTGCCAAATATCAAGACTAATTTATGAATGAAAGTCACTCAGATTAATAGAGGACCCAGGGGGTACAGAAGACATCTAGATAAAAGAGCACAATCTATTCATTCTTTGGAAAAGTAGGATTAGCAATGTGATCTGACCTGCCCTGGAGTATTTCAGACTTGTGCCAATGAATGAGGGATTAAACACTTAATCCAGCTTCCTAGCTTCCCTATGAACTAGGAATCTAAAAACCACATCTTCCATCCAATATGACATTCACCTCCTTCATCTATATCAAATATGAGGCTTCCCTAAATATGTTTGAAAAGGAAAAAGAAAAAAAAAAGCTGCCATTAGAAATAGTTGGCAGATTACAACTCTCTGATACACCCACATGAACAATGTCTATACTGATAGACAGCATGAATGTATTGGGAACATATGCATGCACCCAACTTTCCAAATCATAGTGTGCAGTTTTATCAGCAAGAATAAACAAACATATTTCTACAAGTTTGTGACTGATGAATAAACATTCAGACAAAGCCATAGTTTCACCCAGCCTACATCAATTTTCAGAGTACCCATGAGGGCAATACTATCAGAGAACCAAAGATAAGTAACTTCAACTTGCTTATATATCAGGAATTGGCAGGGATTACAGACACAGCACCAGGATCAGGGAAGGAGAGGTGGCAAGTCGAAATTCCTTTTATGTCTCAGAGCTAAGGGTAGACAAAGATATCTGTCTATTTATAATGCACCCTATGAAAATCCATTCGAAATTCATTCGTGAAAAAAAAATAAACAGTTCAGTAAATCATGGTCTGAAAAATCCCTGATTCTTTATGATGCTTCACCATCTCTGGAAAGGCTAAGCAAGGTAGACACCAATAGCCATGGTTGTCTGTGCCTGTGTCTATGCCTGTAAGGACCTGTGCATGTGTCCTCAGCAATCCTATGTATGCAATGGACTAAAGGCAAAGGAAGGGGCTCAGGTGAGCAGAGGCAAGAACAGGCTCTACACTTCCATCATGCCAGCATCTCTTTACTGGGTGACTTCACCTAGCAGACTGGAAGGAACCACTCAAAAGGGAGGGAACAAAAGTGAACTCTGAATAGTGTATCCAGCTTAAAGCTGGATACCCTCCAATCCCAGTAAAAGATGTCTTGTCAAAGCAAGAGAAATAAATCAAGCAAGATGTATTTCACCTTTAGTGGAGCCAAGTGATTGCAACAATCAACTCGTTCATCATCTTCCATCACTGAGAAATTTAGTAAACAGTAGCTTAACAGGGGTCGATAAATGTGTTTAAATAATACCTTGGCTCCGACTTGCTGTGCTTTTAATTTGGTAAATAAATGCCTTCCACTGGGCATGCACCCTAGAGTCCAGCGAATGACGTGGATTAAGCACTCTGTAGCACTGTAGAACTGAATGCATCTCAGAGGTCTAGCGAACTATAATGGTCCTGGTACATTCAGCTCAAATCTCCCTGCTGTTTAATTTCAGACATTAAAAAGGGGCGTGTGGGGGCAACAAAATTTTGAAGTTAAAAATACCACTTTTTAAAATGGTTTTAAGCTACTACCTGAACAAATTATATATATACATATATATGTGTGTGTGTGTGTGTGTGTGTGTGTATGTATGTATGTATAGATAGATAGATATAGATTTATATATATGTTAAGAAACAGAAGCATAAAACTGTCCCTAATTGTACTGCCTAACCTCAGAGTAAGTCTCCTGGTGTCACTCTAGAAAACATTATCTAGCAATAGATGTAACTTATGCTCCTCTAACTTGGCTTCACAAAAAAAGAGAGAAAAAGAAGAAGCAGCAGCTTGGTATAGTGATACATATCTTTAATTCCAGCATTCAGGAAGCAGAAGCTGGTAGATTTTCTGTGAGTTCAAGGCCACACTGGTTTACATAGCAAGTTTTAGGTCAACTCATGATTATTACATGAATCATGAAAGGGAATCTCTCCAGTACTGTTTTTTTTATGTATTTATATACCTTTTCTCTGGAAATTTGTATGAATTCATGTTGGCTAAAATATATTTACAGTCATACATTTAGTGATTTGTCCATTATGCCACTTAAAAGAAGTAAAGAGGATTCGAACCCTCTTTCAGGAGGAACATGGAACAGAATTCTGAGTCCTCAGCTTGAAGGAAAGAATGCTGGTGGAGTTCATGGCAGAGGGAGAGATACACCAGAGTGTGATTTGCAAACACTTGCAGATTGCTAGGTTAGATGTTAGACACAGCCAAAAGGGACTATGAGAATAAACATGTGGGGGGAATTAAAGATGGAGGGAGCTATTTAAACCTGAAACTGGCTGTCACAGGAACTGTGGCAAAGACTTGTCATGGGTGGCATTATAAAATAAAATGTGGGGTTAAATGCTTAACTATTCAAAGAATAGTCATAAATACATTAGGGCTGAAACTGCATGGCATTCAGGCTCCTATTGATTATCAGAGGGTCTTGAAAGAGGCCATTGGTATTTGACCAAAACAATAAACCCAAACTCAAAGGTTGCTGGTGCATTCCCTCTTCATATTAGAGAAGGGGGAAGGATGGTGGTAAGGGGTTGATGGCAGAGAATATGTGAGCTAGTAAATAGAAGAAAGTCAATGGCTTCCAAGGGAGGAGAATTAGGGCACTTGAGAAACACACTGTCCTTGAGCAAGTTAGTCTGCCCTGTCCTACAGCTCTGTCTGCCTTTCTATAAAGAGTGACTTTAACTCATGGGCATATCATGGGTGTTACCACAATCCTGAGGTGACACAGAATATGGAGCACAGCAGTGTTTTAACCTGGGGGTCTCGGAGGGTGTACATATCAGCATTTACCACATTTTCTGGCTGAACAAACAATGCATTAAGAAACAAAAAGGAAGCTAAGAGAATAACATATTTAGCCAGAGGCAGACACAGAGCCTTCCTAAATTTCTACCTTTTTACTGACTCGGTTTCTCCAGAGAGAATTCTCCAGTGACAGGCTTTAGAAAAAAGTACAACTCTAAGAGTATTACTTCCCCCAAAGTCACCTCTGCCAGAGAAGTGATTTCACCTCTGCACGTGGCTGCTCATGGGTTACCAAGATCAACTTGGAAGTACTGCAGAATTTGCCCCTTTCAACTCAGCCCCCGTGTATCCCTCTAATATCTTGTTTCTATAAATCTGTCTCATGCTAAGTTGCCCCCTGAAAGGCAAGATGGTCTGAACTGGAGGATTTTAATCTCAGAGAAGGCCTCTGGGTTTCCTCATGTTTTCTCCCACCTACGGCAGTATTAGTCCTCGAGGCTAAAGTAGGGCATTAGTCCTCAATGGCCTGCCCCTCAAATCACCAAGAGAGTCATAAACTAAGACTTTTAAAACTCCAGGCCACACCAAGGAAGTCAAACCATCTTGGAAAAGAGTTAAGGATCCTTCTCTTTCTGTTTTTAACCTTTAATATTGTTGTGAAGCTCACATAAAAACCACAGGTTTTGTCATTCAGTCTTCAGTTGCAAGCCTGGGTTAGCCTTCATCCAGTACAGCAGCTTCTAACCACATGCATCACTGAGCATTTGAAATGTGGCTAGCTCAAAGAGATTCATATTATATCAAATGCACACTGGATTTCCTAAGTACCTTAGTTCTAAAGAGAGAATGCCAAATATTTGCCATATATTGAACTGACAATTTAGAAAGATCAAATTACACAAAATACATCATTACAATGCATTTTTTGTTTTCTTTTAGTGTTTTAACTTGACTAAGAAATTTAAGATCCTATATATTGGGTCATGGATGTCATATCACTCATGCTACAAATGTCCAGTATGCCCACATACTTTCTCACATGATCCAATTACTCTGACAACAGCATCTGAAGGACGTTGTTGTCCAAGCTCCCTCAGACTTGAATTTTCTATATAAACTCTTTACAGGTTGTGAGCCCCCTTATGGTTAGTGTAAACCTTAACTTACTCCATCTCATTTTCAACCTTGCAACTTCAGTATAGGCCAAAAGCAATTACCCTGCATAATGCTTTGGAAACAATGCTACCTTCTTTTATTGTTTGTGATATTTTCCAAAGACTTCTCCCCCGACCTTAAATATGGTCTCTGTTAAAATCATACTTCTAAATACCAATTTGAGGATCACAGAACAATGTGGACTACAAAATGATAGACTAGTAGTACCAAGGGCTTTAGATTAAGACTACTTAAATAATCTATTTCAATTATATTTTCCAAATGATAAAATATATCTCATAAGCTTGGCATGATGATTAAATGGGATTATTTCTCTAAAGTAACAAGTATATAAAAAAGTACTCAGAAAGTGACTTATTTGTTTTCTCCTTCAATATTTTAAGTAATGTCAAACTGTATCCTCATTTTCATTCATATAAAATCTGCATTAGTTTTGGTTGAAAGTGAAAAAGTAATTCTCTGTATGCATGATATTGAAATCTGTGGGGAAACTGAAGAAATGCCACTCTTTGTCATTTTGCATTGTGCAGGCAGGTCTGTGTATTTGTGACTTCACCAATTCATGAAAAAATGGCAACTATGTATCTAGACTTTTAATAACAAAGGGAAAATAATGACCCTTTAAAGTTCTGTCAAACCCTCACACCCAGGAAGACAAAGCCAAATAAACAAACAAACCAACAACAAAAATGGCTTCCCAAAGAAATCAGTCCTCTGCAACTGATTTCTAAGCACTACACATTTTTCTTAATCATATTCTTCCCTTTTTCCATTTTAGAGAGTACCATTAACAGCAGTCACGTCCTACAACAAGCTACATGAAGGGGGCCACGTTACAACCTGCAACAATTGCTAACTGGAAATCATGAAGGAGCTTCTCTAGCTCAGTGCACAACCATTCACCAAAAAGAAAAGAAAACCCTGCAGGCTTCATATCTTCAATAACCAAAACCACTTGTTGGAAAGTTGTTTTCTTGATAAATTGAGACAAATATCAGGTATCTTCTGTCAACACTGAAAATACTTTTCTTCATAAATAATATCCACTATGGTATATGAACAGATATATCACCTTTAAACTTTGTTTTAAAATAATTTCTTTATACAAATGATGCCACATGACCAATCTTGACTCTACCTGGTCACACACCAAAATACAGCATCCTGCTACAGAGATATTTGTTCAAACATGTCCGTTGCTGCTGTATTCACAATAGCCATAAAATGAAATCATCCTAGCTTTCTGTGAACTGATGAATAGATAATGAAAACATGGAACAAATACACAATTGAATTTTATTCCACCAAAGAGAAAGAAATGAAGTGATGAAATGTACAAGTAAACAGATGGAATTTGAAGAAAATATACTGAGTGTAGTAACACAGGCTCAGAGAGACAAACACAGTGTGCTCTCTCTCTCATTCATGAATCCTATCTCTAATCTTTAGATTAGTGGTTTAACTTAGACTACTTACAGACATGAGAAAACCAGAATGACCAGTGAGGGGAGAAAAACATCTTAAAGGAGGGAGACAGTAGAACACAGGTCATAAGAAGGGATGATGGGGGTAGGCACTTAACTGTGGAGGGGATCAGTGGGTTGGACAGGGGAGTTGAAGAAGGAATAACTACCACTAAGGATGTTCGCTAAGGTCATATGAAATCCTGTTTTATAAGCATCCTAAAATGTTATTTTTTAAGTAGAGTTTAATTGGAGTTATTCTATATAAAGAGGTAATGTTCCTCCAAGATGTTATAGGTTATCAAACAAAAAGCCCATTGTCAAATGGGGGCTAGAATCCTTAAGGTTGTTGGGCAGAAGGGTCACACACACCCCCAAAAAATTACAGGCTATTGCCATTTGTACTGGGTGGTTTTGTGTGTCAACTTGATACAACTAGAGTTATCAGAGAGGAAGGGGCCTCAGCTGAGGAAATGTCTCCTTCAGATCCAGCTGTAAGTATTTTCTCATTTAGTGATCAATGGGAGAGGACCCAGTCCATGGTCAGTGGTGCCATCCCTTGGCTGCTGGTCCTGGGTTATGTAAGAAGGTAGGCTGAGCAAGCTGTGGGAAGCAAACCAGTAAGCAGCACCCCTCCACAGCCTCTGCATCAGCTCCTGCCCTGTTTGAGTTCCTGTTCTGACTCCCTTCAGTGATGAACAGTGATGCTGAAGTGTAAGCCAAATAAACCCTTTCCTACCCATCTTGCATTTTGGGCATGATGGTTTGTCACAGCAATAGAAATCCTAACTAAGACTCCATTGTTCTTGTTCACTCCTGGGAATTTGATGATAAGACCTTATTGCTAAAGATACCACATACTTTGATTACATGACATGGGGAAACCCAGCTGGTATTGACCTGGAAGCTTCCTCTCTGATGTCTAGCTCTCATAGTACTAGAAAGTGTTAGCTAGCTGCTACACATAATATTCATCAAGAGTTTACTCCAGTGTGAACCCTGAAAGCTATAATGACAAGTTCCCTGGCAAAACATACTCATGAGTCCAACAGTGATATAATGTTATGAGTAACCAATCACTTACTTATAGAAGAAGGACTCAACAAGAAGGAACTGTATACCTGATACCAAAACATGGTCAAGAACCCAAGACTATCAAGGTTATAAGCCCTAGAAAAGAACTACTACATACTACTCTTATTTTTATGCTTGCAAAATTGGAATCAAACAAGTATATTGAATACTACAACAAAGTAGATACACCCATGAGACTTAATAGGGTTATTTACAGAAGTGTGTGTGAGGGTTTACATACAGGAGCAGAAATGATTCAAATACAGCTGCATTACCAATGGCCACACCAGCATGAGTAACAATTCACAAATGCTGGGGGACCTGGAGCACACTGCCTAGCCTGCTGGCAGCTCAATAGATTTGGGAGTAACCTTTCCAAGCAACTCGGTTGTACTAAACTTCTTTCAGGCAGCCCAGCTGATTTCTGCTTCCTATCAGGCAGCTGATCTGCTCTCATAGTCTTTGCAGCTTGGTTTGTTTTAGAGTAACTCTCTGTAGCTTAATTGTTTACTCTGGGAGAGAGGGGTCTGATGAATCTGGCCAATTTTAGGGACTTCCTGAAGCTATTCTGAGTTGTTTTTCTCCCTGCTTAAAGAGCTTCCAGGCAGGATAGATGTTTCAGTCTAGGAGAAAACTGCTGCATAACGCCTCTATATTATTAGTGCAGGTCTCCACTTTCATCAGAGAAGCTTATTTTGCAATAGACAGCAAGAAGTAAATAAGAGATTCACAGCTGGTAAAGGTGAAGATCGTATAGGACTGTAGAGTGCTCAGCCCTAAAGTGGATAACTATATCATACCCTCTTCCCATAAGACTCAGGGAACTTCATGGAAGAGGGAAGGAAGAATTTTAAGAGCCTCAGGTCAGGAAAGACTGCAGTAAAACACTATCTTGTCCACATGACAGGGCTTTTTACCTATGAGCTCACACCACCTATGGTTACCTGCATAAGACTAAACTAGTTGATATTCCAGTATGGGTGGAAAAAGGGATTCGCAAGCCCCTACTCCTAGCTGAGGAACTAATGACAGTTAATGGCTAATGGGGAGGGATCATCAGTCTTCTCCAGGAGTGTGGTCCTGCAAAGGTGCCCACGTTCCAGGGAATGACCTACCCTATACCCATGTGCATATGGGTAGCATTGATTGTACTCAGTGTGCAACTGATTAAAAAAAAAAAACGGTCATGAATTTAGGAGGAGACATAGTTGGGAACATCTGTTAGTATGTCAGTGAGTGGCAGAGAGTGAGGAATGGATATAATTTTAAAGATACACCGGATATATGTATAAAATTCTCAAACAAATATTTAAAAGAAGATAAAACAAAGTAGTTGAAAGCAACTTAAACATGGAGGCTAGGACTTCTTGAGCATACTGCTTCTGTTTCTTTCAAATGTTTATATTGTGTGTTTGTAGACAAACATACACTCAAATATACATTCAAGTACATATGCATAAGTATATATGTGAGTGTGTGATACTATTCATGGCTATTAAAATACATGTTCATGGGAAGTAGACAATACTGAATTGCTGCACATTGCATCCTAACACTAGGTGTATACAATATTAGTACTAAACAATAAATGGATAAATCACAAACAATCTCTACCACTGAAGAATGATTTCAAAGTTACTACAAATAAGCTCTACTTCCATTCTAATCTCATCAATGGAGTTCTGGTATGTTTGGCAAACACACCAGAGCATTCCTTCCTAAATTGTGTTTACTTCCCAAAAGTGAGGGGTACACCCTGTCCTGCTACACTGTCAGAAACTGAGGAACATCTAGAGACAAGTAAGCTAGCCTGTTACCCAACCAACCCTGATAGAGTCAGGGCATTTATCCTCAGCCTGTGCCACGGCAGATGTGCCAAGGAGACATCATTGGTCCCTGAAAGGTACAATTCCTCACCTAGTTCTGCTTTGCTTTTGGGAGAATAAAATAGTGAAGCACATTCAGATAAAGATTAATGGCATAACCTTTCCTGAGAGCAGAGGGCTCTATAAGAGGTAGTAGTTGGTGACAAGTCCCTAACTAGAGGTGGGAGAGAGGGAATTAATGAAGGGAAGAAAGGGGTCACTTTCCCACCTATTATTTTAATCAACACCTCTAGAAATGCTAGAACACAGTTCTCACACAGCATTTATGACCTGCATCCTATTTTATGTATCAGATATTTTGTAAATTTTTATTCATTCATTCTTCGTTTTGGATTGCTAGGGTCTACTATCCTTCTATGGCTGGAGGGGGGAGTGTACTATCTTCAAATTTACTGAAGTTACAATCTTTTAGAAAAACTCATGGTACTAACATAGCTTAATAGGGCATCTGAGAGATCTCTACATGCACTCATATGTTAAACTGTAGGGAATGCAGGGAGGGAGAGAAGGCAAGCAGAACCTCTGGCTCCCTGGAGGAATCAGCATCATCTGAGATGTACATTCTGGTCTATTCTTCAGCTGTGGTCTCTAGACTCCAAATTGTATTCAGATGAATATAGGTAGCAGGCACTTTATCCTGTGGTCATTTTCATGTCTTCCTTCAAGACATACATAAGCAGCTCAGACAGAACCACATGGGTAAACTACCTTCAGAAACTGCCAAGAAGGACTCCACAGAGGAGAAACAGGAGGAAATGAACAATGGTGTGTGACTTACTCAAATGAGAAGATTCTTAGGACACAAGAGCATGTACTTTAATCTCCAATCAGGCAGATATGTATGAGGTTTGTGAGTGTACTGAATTATATACATATTATTAAAACCTCTACAGCTCCTCCAGGAGGCTTCTTTAATTTTATCTCCTCTTGTTAAAAAAAGAAGAAGAAAAAAAAGTTACTCAAATGATTCTTCTTCATTATGACCACAAAGATGTGAAGGTTGGCTCCCCGTGGGAAGTCCAGTCTGCAGCTTAATTGGCATCACTTGTGATACCAGAGCCTCTGGCTGCTCAGAAGCCCATGTGTGATTTGTGCCATGCTCACTGTTAGGTGGCTAGGCCACTTAGGAAGTGCAGTGGTTTAAAGGGAGATGCTAATGAGCTAATTTATTGTGATACTAGGTGCTGTATTTTGGAAACCATGTAGAGCTGAAAGTCCTTTTATTAAAAGGTTTCATGAAGATTTCTATCTGCTTCTACTATGAGATTTTCAGTCTCAATGCCTTGCAAAAGGGAGTGACTATCCCATACATTCTCTAGCTATCTTTGCACACAACCAAATGTTCAAATAGTAATGCTCTCTTTTATCACTACATTGTTCCAACATGAGGGCACTTAGTTGACTCAGTGGGGGTTAGAGGGATTTGCACTAACTCATCTATAATATACCATAGGAACAGAGGGAAGAGAAGGATGTGTCAGTCCTCACTAGATGATAAACCCCCTACCTTGTGAGACTATAACATGATGCTGCTGACAATGCATGGTGGACACAGCAATGGGGCCTTCCTGGATAAGGTCTTTCCAATTAATTTCTAACACCTAGTATCTCTTGTTTTTGCATCATAATCTAGAATCTCAATCAGACCTTTAATAAAGTTTCCTTAAATAGTCTAGCTGGGTATTCTATGGTTTACTGGAATTGGCTATGTAGCCCAGGCTGGCCTCGGATACACAATTCTCCTATCTCACCTTCCCAAATGCTACTATTACAGGTGAACAACACCAACTCACACTGAAAAGGCATTTTGACTTATATTTTGGAGCTGAAGACATTTGAGGGCACAGCATGCTCTCCCAATTGGGCTACACCTCTAGTACTGATCTATCATTTAAAGACTGAAGCAACAAGCTGGAAAGTCTATTTCTTTTTTTTTTGTATTTTATACTTTAATTTAATTTAATTTTACATATCAGCCATGGATTCCTTGTTCTCCCCCTCCTGCCCCTCTGCCTTCCCCCCATTCAAACCTCCTCCAGGGCAAAGACTCCCCTGAGGATTGAGTTCAACCTGGTAGATTCATTCAGTCCGGGCAGGTCCAGTCCCCTCCTCCCAGGCTGAGCCAAGTGTCCCTGTAAAAGCCCCAGGTTCCAAACAGCCAACTCATGAACTGAGTACAGGACCCGGTCCCACTGCCTGGATGCCTGCCAAACAGATCAAGCTAATCAACGGTCTTATTTATTCAGAGGGCCTGATCCAGTTGGGGGCTCCTCAGTTATTGGTTCATGGTTCATGTGTTTCCATTCGTTTGGCTATTTGTCCCTGTGCTTTATCCAACCTTGGTCTCAACAATTCTCGCTCATATAAACCCTCCTCTTTCTCTCCAAGTGAACTCCCAAGAGACAGCCTGAACTGACCTACTCTTATGATAGGATGGCCAAACACCCTAATTGTCGTGCTAGAAACCCCATCCAATGACTGAGGGAACCGGATGCAGAGATCCACAGCCAGGCCCCAGGTGGAAAGTCTATTTCAATGGAGATAATTCTTTATTCAGTGAGCTTGTATTCAGAATCTATACCTTAAGGAAAAGGTGGGCTACATCAAGGACTTTGAAATCATCAATAACAGATGCTTGGATAGCAATAATATACTAAAATGTCTTTACATGTCAGGAATGAAGCAAGTTTCTGGCACCTGTTCATGCCGTGAAATTCTGGCAGAAATCCTTTAGATCCACAAGGGAACAGGGTTATACTCTAATATCAACTACTTCCTGGGGCCTGGGAGATGAGTATGAAAAAAAACTGAAGGAGGCAAAGTTACAATAAAAACAACTAAGGATATTTCTGAATACTATAATAAAGATTTCTGAGCGGCAAGAGGCCAAAAGAAATAGCACACACACACACACACACACACACACACACACACACACATAAGGAAGGAAGAAGGAAGGAGGAGGGAGGGAGGGAGAGGGAGAGAAGAGAGAGAGAGAGAGAGAGAGAGAGAGAGAGAGAGAGAGAGAGAGAGAGAGAGAGAAAGCAACACTTAAAGCCAACTAGCTACAAGGTGGCTTTATTGCCATATCTTTTGTCCACTCTCAGCCTGTACCCTGCAAGGGACTCAGAGTGTGAATGAGTATTACTTGTGGCTTTCCAAGAGAAATGAATGCGCTCACCTGCTTAAAGCTGCTCATCTAAGCACTACTCAGCCAAGTTGAAAATGAGCATAGTTAAATCTGAAAATAGGAGTCAGAAGTCCCATTGTCTTCAGGCCACTGATTTACTATGTGACATATATACTATGCCTTTGCTGCCCCCACATCTGTGAATCCACAATAATGATTCTTTCGTGAGTCTGCTTAAAAATATGAATGCAAAAATATCCTATACCCAGGGTATCTCTTTGGCAGTCACTTTTAAAATGAAAAGACAGCTTCCATTTCAACGGGAAAGCTTAATAACCCAAAAGGTGAATAGATGTCATAATAAATAAGTGCATGCAAAGACATTAGCATGTTTAAAAAAGACAATGTATTTGTGTAACACCTAGACTCCTGTCATGTTTTAAAATCCTGTATGTTTGACCTGTTACTTCCAGCAAATCAGAATGAAGTGCTACACTGGTTGATTCATCTCATGTTATATTGCTTTTCTGCACACTAGCCTTTTTCAAATGGCTCTGTTGGAGAAAATAAATCATCTGTACAGCTCACTTCTTAGCCACATCAATCCTATTTAAAATATATATCCAGCCTAATCCAAATACCCAAACTCATCCTTCCTTACCGGATTGGATGTGAAAACTGCTCTGTACATCTTTCCGCAAACAAGACATCTGGTGTGAGTTCCCAAATGCAGATCCTCTGCCCAAAGGTTCACAGCAAAGAACTTTTAGATACTAAGTGCTATCTCCATGGTAATTGTGCTTATGGTTTTAATCATGGATGGTAAGTATTGTCCACTGCTGTAATATGCTTATCTCCTGCTCCACTAATGCAGTTTGTCAGCAACACATGCTAAGCTTCATGTGGGAATGCTACATTAGTAATCCAAGGTCAAGCCCATTTTGATCTCTTAGGGTGGGAAATCTCAAAGAGTACTACCAACTCTCCCCTTACTATGATAAAAAGGAACATCCGGAAGTCAAATGCTTATTCAAACACATCACAGTTAAAGAGAGAAAAGCCATGTCGTTTTCTTCCCACATCTACTCAATTAGGCCTTTTAATGGTCCTCCTTAGACTTGTCTCATGATTTAATGACTAGTTTATACTTATATTGCCTGAACACATACACATGTATGACTGAAACAAATGACAGATGTAAATGAGCTCCAATGATAAGTTTTCAAACAGTCAGTCCAGAGCCTGTGAAATAGCTCAGCTGGTAAGAGTTCTCGACACTAAGCTTGATCACCTGAGATCAATCCCCAAGCCCTACATGGCAGAAAGAGAAAACCTACTTCAACATGTCGCAGGCTGTTCTCTGATCTCCACATCAATGTCTTCGGATGAGCGCGCGTGCTCGCACACACACACACACACACACACACACACACACACACACAAACACACACACACACACACACACACCACATTAAATTAATTCATTAAATTAAATTAAAAGGAATAAGACTCACTGCAATATAATGTGAACCAAGCTCACATTCTTTCATGGTTTTCTCTTTACCTTGTCTCTTTTCTATGCCTGAAATCTAGGTTGTCATTTCTACTTAATAACTGGGTCAGGTCTCTGCTACTGTAATGAATGCCTGAGATAATTAATTTACAAAGGGAAAAAAGAGTTTTCAAGATTTCAACCCATGATCAATGGGCTCATTTTCTGTGTGTTTAGGGTGAGGAAGGTTATCCTAGAGTGTCTTAGTTGGGGTTTCTATTGCTGTGAATAGACACCATGACCACGGCAATTCTAATAAAGGAAAACATTTCATTGGGGCTTGTTTACAGTTTAGAGGTTCAGTCCATTATCGTCATGTTGGACATGGTGGCGTACAGGCAGACATGGTGTTAGAGAAGTAGCTGAAAGTCCTACATTTTGCAGGCAACAGGAAGTGGGCTGTCATACTGGGCGGTATCCTGAGCATATATGAGACATCAAAGCCTGCCTCCACAATGACACACTTCCTCCAACAAGACCACACCTACTCCAACAAGGCCATGCTCCCTTTGGGGGCCATTTTCTTTCAAACCACGCACCACACAGAGGGACTGGATCATTCCCTGCAATATTAGGATACAAAGAGAAAGGAAAAAGGAGACTACTGTCCCACAAAACACCATAGGGTAAAACCTTTTTAATGATTTAAAGGTTCACAGGAGATTCTGCTTCCTTGCCATGTCTTTAAGATCCCACTTGCCCACACTTGTTAATATGCTTTCATGATGAAGACTAAATCTCAGCATGGGTTTTGGAAGAGACAAACTATATCCAAATTATAATATTACTCCATAGTATTTCACTTTTATGGTCTATAAAATTGTTTAAGATTTTCGGTAAATTGTATGTCAGGAAAACAGAAACCTAGAAAAGGAAGCAGCATGACCTTTATAACATATTTTTTGGGATATTTTCATGTTCAAACAAGGTGCAACTAATTTTGAATTAAAATTGCATAAACAGGGATGGCTGGCAATTCAAAGAAGCTATCTGAATAGTTTTTCCATTAGAACTGCAAGAGGCACTGTGTTTCCTCCATAGTTAGCCTGGAAGAGAAGCATGCCCCGCTTCCTAGTAGGAAGGACTCTGATGGTTAATATGAAATGAAGCGGTTACTGTGGCAAGTCAAGGAAAGAACATCTTCATGAGACAAGGAGAGACAGAGGCATTCCCTTCCCTGCCTTATACTGAATAACCTTATACATATACACATGGCATGCACTTATTGTTTCTTCCATAAACAAACAAAAAATTAAAAACGAAGTTATACAGATGGACTGTCCTGTCCTGGCAGAGGGTCTGGAAATTTTATATCCAACCCTGAATCTACACCAGAATCACTTACTCAAGTTGCCATTTGACTAATCATTTGAAAAAAAAAGTAAGTAAATCTATATCTTGGAGAGATGGCTCAGTGGTTTGAGAGTTCTTACAGCTCATGCAGAAGAATTCTGTTCTGTTTGGAGTACCACAGAAGGCAGCTCAAAAGCCACTAGAATTTCAATTACAGGGTGTCTGGTGACCTCTTCTCGTCTCTGTAGGGAGTGCACACATGTAGTACACATATAGACAGGCAGGCACACACACACACATACAGATAAATAAAAATAAAATGTAAAGCAAAAATGCTATATCTTGAGGATTGTTAGACCCTAAACTCACAATCATGTTTTCATTAGTTATAGATTCATAAACAAGACATGAAGTGATAGGAGGGAATCTCTAACTCCTTTTACCCAAGCAGAAGCAAAATCTAAGTGGAAGACTAAATTTTTTTGTTTTTGTTTTATCATAATGTGTTCAGTTGGATGCTAGGCTTTCTCTTCAAAGCAATTCTGACTTGTGGTTTTCAATGAAGTCAGCTACAAACAAGCCAAGGAATTACCTGAGTAGCCTTATGCCTCTAGTGGTCCAGGGCCTTACTGCATAGTATTTTCTATTATGTGAGAAGAGAGAGATGAGCATAAGATTCAAACAGTCAGACAGACAGACATTAACTCCCACAGAGATGGGGAATAAAATAAACACAAAATAGTCTTTAAGTTCAGGGCTGTATGGATATTTCCACTCTCACTTCTATAACTGAAAAAGGGGTTAAGTTTGTTACAATTAAGAACACTTTAAGAGTAGATTGAGGCAGATAAGGCCCACACACCCGATGAACAGGCTAAGTCTCAGGTTAAAAAAAAAAAAAGCCATAAAGCTGTGACATGCACAGTACTGCCCTGACCCAGAGGATCCTGATACCGGACCACTAAGATGACAACTGCCAACATAAGACCAAGGACCAAATCAAGAAACACGATGATAGCCATAGAATCAAAGCCCACCAAACAGCACACACATAAATGCCTCAGCCCTTTGTTTAATAAAACGAGCTTGCTTGCAACTCTCAGAATCTGTGCCATTGATTCTGCATCTTCTCACCCCCTACCCCCATGGGTACCCAGGCCAGTAAGGCCAAACCAGCAACAGTAGATGATAGTCTAATTAAAAATAAGAGAGCTAGTGGTATGCCAGGTCCAAATAATTTCTTCCAAGTTCTGAAACCACAGTCCAGGTGAAAGAGGCTTTAGTCTGTGGGAAAAATGAAAACCATAAAAAGACATAATAGTTTTCAAGAAGCTTAATTTTCATTGAAATTCTGGTCCTCCAATGTTTGATACTTAAATACCCCTTTTTTAAAAGTTGAAGTATTGGAGGCTGGAGATATAGCACAGTAGGTAGACTTCTTGTGGAGTATGCATAAAGTCCTGGGTTAAATCCGAGCACTGTACAAACCAAGCACGGTGGTGCTTGCCTATGATCCCGGGATGCAGGAGACGGAGGCAGGAGGATCAGCAAGCTTCTGGTTAAAAAGAAAAAAAAATGAAGTCAAGCGTATCACTATAGACCATAGGTTTGGGTTTTCTTTTTTAAATTTTTATGTATTCACTGCTTATGGCAGGGGTGGGGGCAGGATGCACACTTGCCCAAGTGCCAATGTGAAGGTCAGGCGACACCTTTGGGGAGCTGCTTCTCTCCTTCCATCATGGAGTCATAATATCAAACTCAGGTACCAGGTACATGAGCTTCGTGAAAAACTGATGTCTGTGTTGGTTTTTTCTTTAAGTTTTAGACTTAAAAACAGCAACTGAAGACTTACATTAACTAATTTCTTGATAGATGAATTACAAGGATAACAAGGACATATAAAATATAGAAAGGGAAAAACTATACTCCAAGGACAGACTGTGAGATATCTACATAACAACCAAGTATCATTATAATTTTAAAATCTTAGGACAGTCCAAGACTTGCACAAGGTACAATAGAAGAATCTCTGAGCACACACACACAAAAGGGTAAAACACACTGTTCCCACTTTTGAATGACTTATCATCACAATTTCTTCAAAGGATTTCAGGTTCTTGGGTGTCAAGAGTACCCAAATTTTGAGCAGAGGTCTTCTGGAGAAATGGGTCTAATAGGATCAGTTGAAGTTACAACAGGTCATTCTCAACATTGGCAGTCCTTCAAAATGACCTACAGAGCATGAGAAAGAAAAGTACCAAAAGGCACATGATCATTACAACACATTCTAGTGAAGAATCAGAGGGCAGTTCTGGTGTGTCTAGGGCATAGGATCTGTCCTTCCCTCTCCCTCTTCCTTCTCCTCCTCCTCTTTCCTTTCCTCCTAAGCTCTCAAAATGAATGTAATGTACAGCCTGTATCAAGCCCCACTGAAGCAACACTGATGCTCTATACAATTTTGTACTAGAGAAAATTTGTAGACCTATTCTCCTAAAAGAGAATGAAACCCCTGTGCTATCAATTTAAGAGAGAGAATAAAGTGGCCATGATTTCTTAGGCCAGCCTCCACCTCTCACAGACATTTACAAAGAGCACAGCCGTTCATGAAGCTGAATGGATGATTTGAGGAATTCAGAATAAGGACGTGGGGCTTTGAACACTCTTCCAAGTTCCCTGAGTACAGATACCCTTCATCAAGATGGAATTGTCTACTTGCACATTTTGTCATTGAACTTGGTGACAGGAAGTCAAAGGGCAATCATCATCACCATCATTGACTGTCGTCCTCATCACCAGCCCATTTAATAAGAGCCTGTCAGAGGCATGGTGATGGCTGCTATTTTTACATTCAGAATAGTTCCATGAAAGAATCCTGGTAGCATCCGGCCCCTGGCTATATTCTTAATGAGTTTAGAAGGGCAGCGAACAAACAGCTGCATGTTTTACATTTTTTAATCCAAAGTCTTTTCAAACTTTGGCCTCCAGATGTCTATCTCCAATTTTCTCAAGACTGCAAAGAAAAAAACACACACACACAAAACACCTAATCAGGAAACCTGACAGGATTATTGTTGAAGATTGAAGCTGCCAGGGCATAGGACCTAACTCATACACATTCATGTTGCCTTGACTGCACATTGAAATTTGTGGTTGCCCCTCAAAGTAAGCAAACCAGGACTGGTGATCTCTGTGTGCAGCTCCTGACACTAATCCAATACATGGTGCATTTGCAGCCATTCACTGGAAACGAGAAACTACCTTGACAGTGGCATTCAATACAACTAGTGCATTTCATATCCTGAAAAAGAATGCAATAGACCAACACATAAGCAACACAGCCCCCCCCTCTCTCTGTAGATGGCATATCTGTCTGCTTTTCAAAAGAGCTACCCACCCACCCACAGGACTCAGTGGAGTCAGAGTTTCCTTCAGTTTCCTGGGAGCTGGAGCAGTCATACAACTAGCCATTCATGATAAACAGTAAAGTGCCATGGTGGTCCCCACTCCAGATAACAAATGGTTTCCTGTGGGGGCAACTCAACTGCATGGGCAGCTGAATGCGAAGTCTCCCTGTGCTTCACCACATTGGGAGAACTTCTTACAAAAGCTCAAGAAAAATGTTTGCACGCGCTGACACACTTCTGTCAAGATTTCCATTCCAAAAAAAACCAAAGACACTATTTTTGCCCTATTAAAAATAATAATGTCATGACAGGGCTCGAGTATTCTGCTCAAAGCCTTAAACAACCAGTGGACTTTGTCTACAAAGGTGTGATTATTTGGATTCATACCTCAGTGACCTTTTTCTGTGCTTATGTGTGAGAAGCCAGGCAATACAAGCAGTGAGCACCCACAGCCTACCAGGGCAGCTCTCAAGTTGTTGTCAGACCATTTGTTTTCACTCAGCGCAATAGTTCTTACATTTTTAGCATAAGATCCGATCAGAAGAGCTAATACCACCCATCTGCACAGAGAATTTTATCCCCATTACTGTCAGTGTGGGTGACTTAAATGTGTTCTTAAACGGTGCCCAACTGAGGATGCTAAAAATAAGGCAAATGCTAGGGGTTCAAGGAAGCTAACTGCCAAACCCCCACATCCCTGCACCCCCCCACAAAAAAAAACTGAAGAAATACCTGCAGCTTTTACAGTGAAGTAGAAGTGAATTGGAACAGTGAACTTGCCAGAGGCAGTGAAGACATCAGCAAAGGAGGGATTAACAATCACACCAGAGGACTACGCTGGGTCTGCTCACGACCAGATGCATCCACAGCCGGGCAAGGATCAAGAGGGGACTCGGAAGCCCTACCCCGTACTGCTGAACTGTTTCCTATGGATAGACTCAGGAAAAAGAGGACTCACTGTCTTTCTTCAGTTGGATACCCTGTGGTGACCACCCCACCAGGCTCCAATGGTCAGTCCCAATTGAATGGTCAAACAGATGGACCAGTTTAGATTAAACAGGTCATGCAACAAAAGCACAGGTTATAGATACCGGGAAACATAAGTAAGGAGGAAGGGGGCTGATAGAAATGGGAGGGAGACAAAGGTTTGAGGAGAAGGTAGCATAAATTACATATGTGTATGAAATTGTCAACAAACGAAGAGAAAGCAGGCAAACAGGCAATAAGTAACAACACATAATAAATTGTTTTTCTTTTAATTTTTGTTGTTGTTGTTGTTGTCGTTGAGACAGGGGTTTTTCTGTATAGCCCTGGTCATCCTGGAATTCATTCTGTAGACCAGGTTGGCATTGATATCAGAGATCTGCCTGCCTCTGCTTCTGGAATGCTGAGATTGAAGGCATCACCACCACCCAGCTAATAAATTCTTTTTCAAGGAGAGACATTCTATTCATTGTGAAAGACTAGCTCTTCCCACCCCTTAATGGTGGTGACAGTGAGAGAGAAACTGACCAGACACCCATCCAGAGCATTCCAACTCTTGCCAGGGTCAGTGTGACTTGCTCTGATTTGGGGACTCCAAATGCACCATAAATACCCTCACACAAAGCTCCTGCTCTGCGATAGTCAGAGGTGGGAATGAAATAATGCTGTGATACTCAAGTCAGGAATGATATTTGTAGCCTTGAGTAAAACATATGCAATTGTTGGTGCTGTTTTTGTTGTTGTTTTGTTTCATGGCATGTTTGATTCATACACTGAAGGAATTATAAAATCAACAAGTTCAAATAACTTAACCTCCTCTCAGAATGGCCTTCCAGCTACCCAGGGATGCAATACACATTTTACTCCAAGATAAAAGCAAATATAGAAAGCCCTGAAGCATCTCAACAGATGCCCAGAGTACTATAGAGAAACAGCTGGAAGAGTGTGGTCTTACACCAAACTAAGTTTCCAGCGCATTTTTTTTTTTCTTGCCTGCCTGCCAATGTTTTCTGCTTGGATTCCAAGAATAACATGAAATAAAATACTGGCAGTAGAGGCAGAATTGTTGAGGGTTTCTCATTTGGGGAAAGGGCTTTGAGATATCTTCCCCTCAAATCAAATATTGAAGCTCAGATAAAGTCCAAGCACATTTCTCACTGTAGCATACAGAAGAAATGAAAACACAGTTCCCATAGAAACATGTAATCCAGCTTGAAAGGGATCTGAAGAGACGGTCACTGGGAGCCCTGTCCTAAGAATCAGAAGATGGAGACTCTATTTTTGCTTCAGCACCAATTTGTTGTGCAACCTTGGGCAAGTTACATAATCTCTTTGAGGCCGTTTTCTCGTCATTGTGGTCATGATATGAGGTTTTCAAATACCTCTGCAGAGTTCCGTTCAACCTGAGTGGCTCTACTTTTTATCTGTTTTGACTGTGTTTCTGGGTGAGATCTCCTTTGAAAAACAGGTACCCTGACTTCAAAAAAAAATAACTGCTTTTGATAGGCATGGGAAGAGGTAGTCTGGGAATCTTTCTATGCTATAATACTCAGACTGCATGAGAAGCAAACAGTCTCTCTCAGACTTTACTGCCGGGTGGGAGCTGGAGGAGGGGCAGAGCTTTACTAAAAACCAACTGTGCCATGCTCCGCTTCACATAAACACTTGCTCTTTCCACTATTTGAAGAAGAGAGGAACCCTGCATGGTAGATGAGAACATCCTTTGGGCAGTTCAGCCCAGTAATGAGTAGACTCATAAGTTCCTCCAATGGCCTCCTTTGTTTGTTCCCCTAAAGGAAATGTGTATATTTCCTTTACCCTTCAAGATTTCCCTAGCTGAAAAGCATGTAAGGAGAAAACCAAGATCAATGGTATCATCACTAATAAACTACATTATCTTGTAAATATTTAGTGAATGCTAAATACATTCCAGGTGGTTTATGCTATTGGCATTAGTAAACTTATCTCAAGTTCTAGAAAAAAACAACAGTTATAGGCAAACTCAAAACCAAGCAGACTGTTAGTTACTGTGCTTGTGGCTTAAAAGGCTCATTATTTCATCAGTAATTTTTGTTTGCATGCTGTAGTACTGGGAATTGAACTCACAGCCTCACAAATGCTAAAGTAGTATTCTATCACTGGAATATACCATAAGCTTGCCCTTGCCTTCAAATGCTGAGGATGAAACTAGACCCTCAGTAAATATTAAGCAATCCTCTACTACTAGACTATGTGACCTGGCCCTCACTCATTAGTTTCAAAGGTCACTTTTGTTCAATTATGTCCATAAATTTGCTGAAGATAAAAATCACAATCTGAGAAACTTTTGCAGCACCCTCAAGCTGGTTACAAGACTTCATGTAAAGGCAAATGCTCTAAATAGTCAAGAATTCAGAAGAGTAACACTGGAAAACACCTACACACCAAGCCCCAAGATGCAATGCTAAGGCTCTAGAAAATGTGGTATTAGTGAAAAGGCAGTGACATGAGAAATGCAACACAAAAAGATGCCAAAACTTAGACCCCCAACAAACATACCTACAGTTGTTTTTTGTTTTTGTTTTTGTTTTTAAAAAGGGATATGTATGTATTTAGGAATACCCACACACAAAAAAATATATGTATGCAACAACAGTTAATGAATAAGAGGTCACAGATATGAACACAGCAAGGAGGGGAACATGAGAGCATTTGGAGGGAGGAACGAGAAGGGGATAATGATACACTAGTATCTCAAAAAATAAGATTTTTTTAGAACACATAAAACAGGGAAATAATGGTATATTAACAACAGGATACTCCAGGCAAAAGAAATTAAAATACATAGATCACAGTTTATACAAAAATTAACTCAAAAAACAGATCAGAGATCTCATCATAGAATGCAAAAATTACAGATAGCTGTGAGATTAAACAAGGCATGGCAGGGGGAGGGGGAACCTGGGTGATCCTGTGTTTGGTGACATGGGGTTAATGTGCATGACATCAAGAACATAATAGTAAAAGGAAAAACAAGTAGTTCAGACCTTGTCAAAATTAAGAACTTTGAGTTTGAAAAATAATGCTAAGAAAATGAAAAGATGAGCCACAAAATAGGAAATACTTTTAAATCACATGTCCAATAAACTCTTGTATACAGAGCATATAAAGAATTCATGAAACTCTACAGTATGTGACCAAAAGAACAAAGCTTCCTACGCTGGAAGGGCAGGAGACTGGAACACATTCAACACTGCAGAAAACGCAGAGGTGCTGACCAAGCACACAGGCCATCTCTCCATCAGCATCAGCTGACACAACGACATGTCATCGTCCATGTACTGGAGCACTCAATTGAAAACAAGCACAGCCAAAGGAAACGGCTTGGGAGAACCACAACCTCAGACTTTTGTGAGGGACTGAAACAGGAAGTGTAATTTAGCCTGTTTGGAAGACAGGTTACAAGGAGTTTTGGCTTTTTTGTTTTTTCATGATTGCTGTTATTTAAAGTTAGTATATATTAACTACACAGTCTGGAATTTCCACCTTTAGATATAGTTACCCAAGAAAAAGCAAGTTTATGTCTACATAGAAATGGTGTGGGAGCTTTTAAAGCAACTTAATTCACAGCAACCTAAAGGTAGAAAAAAAAATGCAAGTATCTTCTAATGATTATTGAATAACAGTGAGTAATCCACACAATAAAGTAGTATTCAGAACCAAATATGGACAAATTGTTGATACATTCAACAAGAACAAAGAAGCAATACGGCATTATGTGAAAAAGTTAGATTGGAAGGGCTGCATGTTGGGTTTTATAATTCTATAGAGAAAATATTTTGGAGAACGCAAAGCTATAGGCTGAGTAATTGTCAGTGGCTAAGAATGGTGGAAGTGGGTCGCTACGGGGACAGCAGTGGGGAAGACAGAACTGCTATGCATTCTGAATGCTGTATGTTTGTATGAAATTCATCCATTGGGCTTGGTCCACATGCTGCTAACTCTAGCACTCAGGAGGCTCAGAGAAATGATCATGAATTCAAGAACAGCCTAGGCTACATGTGAATTCTAGGCCAACAGGAGCTAAATAGTGAGGCATGTGTAAAGGGGGTGGGGGGAATGTACTTCAAGAAACTTACATCCATGAGTATATGTTAGCTTGTGTGTGTGTGTGTGTGTGTGTGTGTGTGTGTGTGTTGTCATCGTGTTTTTGGTCTGTTTCCCTACCTATGGTGATTTTGTGGTATTTCTCTTAAAGTCTCAGAGATGAACATGGGCTTTACATTGCAATAATATTAAAACATTCAACAGCAACAAAGCCCTAGTTTAACATAGGTATTGTTCCTTCTTACTTCCATAACCTTGCCTCCCCCTACACTGAGCTACATAGTCTCTTGCATCCTGCCAGTCATGACCACACAAGCAGGAGCCCTTAGGAGCAAACAGCAGCTGAGGGCCTCATTGCCCAGCTTCAGTTCCTTGGGTAGCTGTCTTAGCACAGGAAGCAATGCCCCCAGGGGTAGTTTCCTCCATGCTCCACCTGTCATTTCCATTTTGTGTGATGCCAGGGAAGAGAGAGCCTGTCATTTCCAACTTAAGTGTGCTGCTTTTTTCATCCCTGTAGCAAAATGTTAAGCAGAAGCAGAAGTAAAGGGAAAGAACTTTCAGAAGCACAGGCCAATCACAGCAGAGGAGGAAGAGTGAAAACGGTTGCCCCATGTTCAACTGCTGAATGGACTGAGCAAAGAGTCTGCACAGAAATTACCACAGGCCAACCTCTTCAAAATCAGTTGGATTTATTTCAAACACCTGTATTTTTCATAAAAATATTTGTTTGGAAATGATAAGAGTGATAACAAGCTTTCCATAATAGAAAGCATATTCATTTAAAAAATAAATTGTGTTACTCTTGTTGTCTATGTATGATACAGGGTGAGAGGCACATGCATATCACAGAACATGCAGTGGTGTGCTTGAATGAGGGCACCAAGATTTGAACTCAGACGTATCCATGGGCTGAACTATCTCACTGACCCCAAGAGTTGATTCTAAATATACTGAAAGTGGAGGGGAAAATCCTAAGACAGTCTTTCATTTGAAGATGGATGATTTTTACAGTATGACCATTGATGCTCTGGAGAAAATAATCAATGTGGTGGCTGTGAGGGGGTCTCTCTCCCAGAACATCCTTAGATAGTTAAAGATTTTAAGCAAATGTTCTAATGAAAGGGATTTACCTGGCAATCTCTCTTTCTCAGTCAAAGCATCAACTAGCCATAGTTCAGTTACTTATCATCATCTATTCCTGAAATTATCAAATGGAAAATCACAGAATAAACTGCTCCTGCTTTTAACTGTGTGCCTTTCCGCATCACATTGTATATGCAAGCTTCTGCCTAGACACTTAGGAGCTACTGGATCATGTCTGACTGTCCTGGTATCACAGAACTTGTTTGGGTTCTGAGAATCCTTATGTTACTTAAGTGTAGCCCCAAATGGGACAAGTAATTTCGTCAATATATCAGATATATCAAAGAGAAGCCACAACATGTTTCCTACGTAAAACAGCTAACAGTATTTCTACTTAATGAAGAACAATAATCAGACCTTAAGATTTCTAATATCTCTACTGAGACTCTACAAAGAGCATGAAGGAAAATAAATTCATGCTAATTTTGCTATCATACATCAAATCACAAGGCACAGCCAGAGTGCATAAGTGCTTACAATAGAAAAGCAATTACATGTGTATATGTAGGTACAGGAAAAAGCAAAGTAGATGTAGGATTTATGCAGTCCAAGGTTGAAAAACTAAGCCAGCATGATGGCACATGCCTTTAATCCCAGTATTCAGCAAGCAAAAATGGAAGATCTCTGAGTTTGAGATCAGTCTGATTTACATAGCAGGTTCTAGGACAGCCAAAGGGACGTCATTGAGACCATTTAAAACACAAAGGAAAAAAGAACTCACTGGTGATCCCGGGATGCATCCACTCCAGATTAGGAGGTGGAGTGAGTGATTACTGTATTAATGTTTATAGAAGCATTATATATATATATATATGTGTGTGTGTGTGTGTGTGTGTGTGTGTGTGTGTGTGTCCACGCACATACACACCTGTACTTCATATAAATATGTGTGGAGATATATATATATATCACATGAAATAACTATGGAAGCTTGAAACATCATGAAATTACTGGAATACAACTGAGAACCTATTCTAACTGTGCCATCACCTAGCACTGAGATGTTAGGGGCAGCGTTTGTATTTTTAATCTTTAATTCTCAAATCACAGTCATTTTATCAAAGTGTAGAGGAAATATTTCAAAAGAACCTAAGTCTGAGGGGGCAGGGAGACAGTGGTGCATCCCTGTAATCTAAGCCCTCACTCTGTCATTCAGAGGAAAAGTGAGGTCCTAAGTTCAAAGCCAGTTTGAGCTATGTAGCAAGACCCTGTGTCAAAAAGAAAGACCTCCTTGTTTATTTTCCCCTCCTTGGCTCCCATACCTCTCTCCTATACTGAATGGTCTCGGCAAAATATATAATGATTTCTGAAGGCAAAACTGGTACTATCTTTCATTCTTACATCTTTTTTTAATATCGATTTGCTTAATACCAACTTTGAAAAGGCAACTTCACACAGCTGGAATAAAGGACAACCCAAAAAAACTAAGTAACTATATTCAGAGACTGTCTAAAAATGGGACAGAATTTTCTAACACTAAGTAATATGATAAATCATAGAAAAATCCATTTTGTTAAAACTAACTTGTGGAAAAACAGGGTTCCTACAAAAGGACTATTTATGTTTTATGAAAATATGCACAACTTATCAATGTCTCTCTATATACACATAGTAAAAATAATTAAGATTGAGCAATAATAATAGTCATTTGTGGATTCAGCATGCAACATATATCACTGAGGAATTTTCAGTTATTTATTTTCTTAAAAAAAATGTATTATTATTCTCAGTGCTTTGGAAAAATACTCATGAAATATCTGAAGAAATTAAGGAAAGGAGGCTTTACATTCGCTCACACTTTGAAGGCATAGGTCTTCATGATAGGCAAGGCATGAACAGCTTGCCACATCTCACCTACAGTCAGGGAGCAGAGAGGAATGCTGAAGCTCACCCCACACTTCAGTTTTTCTTCAATCTAGGACCACAGTCGACATCATGGTGCTATCCACACTGCCCAGTGGGTCTTCCCTGCCTCCTCCTTTCTGGAAACACCCTCATCAAAACACCCGCAAATACAAGCCCATGGCAACTCTAACCATTACAATCCTTCTCCTTGTGAACTTGACATTCAAATCCACCAATTTAAACCACAAATTTAGCCATTTAATCTAAGCCCCAAAGTTTCATTTCCATCTCAGAGTCAAGAATGCATTCATTCCGTCTCTAGAAGTCCCCTTGACCTTTAACCGTCTAAAGTCCAAAGTCTTTTGAGATTCAAGGCAATCTGTTAATTGTGAACCCCTTAAAAAACAAACAAAAAAAACCTTCTAAAATACAGTGGCCCAGTATAGACATTTCCATTCCAACGGTTTAAAGGGAAATGAGATATAGTTTAGCATTACAACCTGAAATGAGATGTAAGTGGAAGAAATGAAAGAATAAAACTTTTTTTGTTTTTGTTTTGTTTTGTTTTGTTTTTTGAGACAGGGTTTCTCTGTGTAGTTTTGGTGCCTGTCCTGAACCTCGCTCTGTAGCCCAAGCTGGCCTTGAACTCACAGAGATCTGCCCTGCTCTGCCTCCTTAGTGCTGGGATTAAAGGCATACACCATGGCCACTGGTGAATAAAACTTTTAACACATCAAATCTTTTTATTTCACAGTTACTATCAAAGAATTTCGTATTAATGTTGAGAATTCTCAGACTCACTTAATTTTACATTCTCCTTCCTCATAGTCCAGTTAAATATACAAGCCTAGAACAGAGATACATCTTTGAGTTACATGTGTCAGTGTTCTAATGTCAGTGAACTATAGCCACATAGATCTGCTTTTATATACTCTAGACCAGAACATCAAAAGGAAACACTCAGTGTGGTAGAGAAATGCCTGAGTCGTTTCTAGCACTGTCTGCTCTTACCAAGGACCTCATTTCCTGCATCTGAATTGGATGGTACACAACCATCTCCAACTCCAAATCAGGGGATCCAGCACCCTCTTATTCATGAGCACCTCCATGCATGTGGAGTGCAACATATAGGCAAACACACACACACACACACACACACACACACACACACACACACACACACCATTTTGAAAATTTAACATATAGTCATAATATTTTTTTGCAAAAATTCTAAAAGATGATTAGAGTTGGAACTAAAAATGAAGATGAATGTAATAAAAATCAATCAACTGTGATAATGTAATTTCAAAGCTTGTTAAAAATAGCTGTGAATATAAAATATCAACTCCTAAAAACAGTCGAACATGAGGGAACTCTCATTACCAAATGAACACACATCTTGATGGAAACAAAGAATGTTGGGGATTTTTTTCTTACACTTCCTTCCCACTTATAATTGGTTTAAATACTCCAATTATCAAAATCATACTTCCATCACCAGGCTAGCTTTCTATACGGTTGAAAGTCAGTTGGTGCAGCTACATGAGGTGATGTGTAAACTGACAGACTTACACTGGAATCTGACTTCTCAGATTTGACCTACTTGGAGAGCTATAGAACAAGACACACATTATTTGGGGTATAAGGCTCACTTTCATTGGAAGGTGATGCATTCTTCTCCTAAAACATCTGGTATCTATAATTCACACCACCGGTAGCCTCCTCCAATTCCCAACAAAGGGATTCTGGTTGCTCCTCTTTTCCCTACTGGTACAGCCACCATGACCTGGGCTAAGATTTCTGCTACTGTTTGCTTCCTTATACAAGGAAATGTTTTTTAGTTTTAGCCTCAATAGCTTTTGCACATTGCTTTAATATGTTTAATGCTTTCCTAACTGCTTTTAAATGTACACTTTATTATTAAGATAATAAAATAGTCCTAAGGCTGCTATTAAAAATCTGTATTTGTAGACAAGGATACTGCAGCACTAAGAACCTAGTGCATGGAGTCACCTTGGCCACAATTAGTAAACCCATGCTTATTAAAGGTAAATGTCTATAAAGACCACATGAAAATATTGTTAATATGTAGATTTTAGTTTAGCATCATTCTTGAGTTGTCTTAAAAATCATGTATTTCTAATAATTTCCTAATGTTAACCCTGCTGGTCTCAGTTTAGAATGAGCAGCAGAAGCACACTGACATGTAAACTCCAGTCTTCTTCAAGTCCAGGTTCCTCCAAGACAGCACCTCTTCCTCCTCAGACAAGCTGCTCAATGGGAATGAGGTTTTCCCAGCCTCTTCCCAGACCAAGTTGGAGTCTATTCACGCAGAACTATTTGATGGTGCTGAGCAATGCTCTCTTTAGCCATCAGCCCACATTTCCCTCTTTTCTAACAGACCTCCCAGGAGTTACCATCTACGAGAATGCTAATTTTCAATACAAGAGGGTACAGAGACTCCACGTCCTATTACAGGCTGTCGCTGGCCACCGGGAGTCATGGCTAGAGATAGGAACACCATCTGCAGGACCTCAGGCTGGCAGAACAAGCACAGGCAGAACATGTCAACGCCTACGCTGTCACATTGTCATCCCTACACAGCAACCCAAGTGCTAGCAGATGAAGAATCCTTGGGAGGAACAAGACAGTGTCCATGGACGGACAGAGGGAAAAAGGACTGACTGGATTCAGGTCTAACTCCTCAGAGTTCAGGGGAGAAGATGGCGTAGGTGTTCCTTTGATTTTAATAATGCTCTACTTCTACTGTAGGTGAAATCCACACTATGACACTCAGCTATTTCTTCACCAGTTCAGTGTCCAAGGCAGTGTCCTAGAAGTAACAGATGTGAAGCAGGGGCTCATGAAAGGCTGAGGGCCAAGTGGTTCCTTAGGGCAGGATTTTGGTTGGATACAGAGCTAACACCTCCAGTTTCTTTCCTGCACAGAATAAGCAGCTGCACCAACAGGTGAGCATACAACTCTTTGCAGAGGAAAAATCATGAATGCAACTTTACAAATATGACATACATATAGCATTGGTGTGGGACTAGTGGCTAATTTACCTTAGGGACCAGAGAGAGAGACAGCATAATGCTATAGCCTGACCTAATAACCACAGGAAGCACTCGGTAGAAATGCTAAAACTTAGTAGAAGTTAGCATACCCCTTCTGCACCTCTCGGGACCCAAGAGTGTGTGTCCTGCAATAACTTAGCAAGATCTGGGAGCAGCACAGAGAAGGGAGAAAGACAGGTCTATATGGGAAAGCAGTTGTACTCATCACCGGGGCTTTCCAAAGCTTGAAGAGCACTAGGAGGGGACAAGGGACCATCAGACTCTGAGGTGACAGAGTTACACAGGAACAGTTACACAACAACTCTGGGGGACATTAACACAGGATGGTGTAATGGTTGGTGCACCCCGCTGCTCCTCACAGTCACACAAGACTCAGGGTCATCAAGCTTACACTGTACTTTGGAGGCAAGTAAGAAAAAAAAAAAAGAGTAAGATAATAGTAAGCATTGTTAGAAGACTAAACAGGAGAAGAAGCGACAGCATTCTAAGACTGAATTCTAATGCGTCTGATGTTTGAAGGTCGGGGTGGGAGGCTATTGTCAAACACACAAAATAATCTGTCATCAAGACGAAGAGCAGAGAGAGGACACAAATCTCCTACTGCATTTTGAAGGCATAAATTTTGCATAACTTTCACAGTCTAGCAGGCAGAAGACCATAGTACTGAGTGAACAAATCAGATAAAAAAATTTTCTTTGCTCTAAACCATCCAACAGACTCCTTCCAGGTCAGGTTTCAACAACCTGAAACATAGCAACATGACCCAGCGAGGTATAGAGCAGGAAGATGGAGCGCAAAAGCAAGCACACAATATCTGACCAGAGAACACACGGCGAGTAAGGCTTTCCGAGTTAAATATATTATTTGTGAGCCAAACTTAAAAAAAAAAAAAATCAGTCTTCCTTGCATTCCAATGAGAGAGCCCAGGGCCAGCAAGATGGCTCAGCAGTTAAAAGCACTTGCCACCAAGCCTGGAGACCTAAGTTCAAATCCCAGAACCCACATGGTGGAAGACAGCTAACAGTTTCCTACAAGTTCCCCTCTACTTTCCAGACGCCCACCATGGCATGTGCCTGCAACTGCATATACACCAGCACCCAAAGTGGATGAATAAAATGTTTCTTTCTTTTTCTTTTTTAAGAATGAAACAAGCAAACAAAAAGTGCAGACTGGGAGTTGCTTTGGAATTTGCACTGTGGTGCTATGAGCCTGCAGGGGACCTAGTAGGGTTGCACTCTAGCCCTGGGCCTGCTGAACCCCTTTTACCTCAAAGCTAGGAAGAAGAAGGGAACTTGCCCGATGTCACCTTCTTATTCAGCTTTTTAAATTGTTGTTACTAGCAGGGCTTCAAATGGGTCTGCAAGCAGGGAAGAGGTGTCCAGCTACTCCGAGAGCCTCCACCCACATCTATCTGCTGCGTCTCTTCCAGCTTCTCTCATTTTTCTCATCACTATCTTTCTCCTGGCTACATGACCATTTCCCTTTAAATAATGAACTTTTTACCTTCTCCTATAAGAAGGGTACAGTTGGCCTGGCTGGTATTGCTAAAATTATATAATACTTGGGCATATTTCTTCTGATTTCAGAGAACATCATGAAAACATGTGGTATGATTGCTGCTAAGGCATCACTGAGACTGAGTGTCCACTGGAGGCATTTCTGATGCTTCTGATCAGTAGCTATGTGTTTAGGCTGTGATATGTCCTCTACTGTGCTGGAAACACAACTCAATAACATGTAAACACAAATGCCTCTAAAACAAGGCTTGGTGGCTGGTGGTGAAGAACTCTCCAGTCCTGTTTGTCAACCCATCCCCAAAAATGGAGAGATGGGAGCAGAAAACAAAGACTGCAGGAAATCCTCAGGTGTGAAGACATTGTCCATGTCACAGACATGGACAAAGTTCATTTCATTAACTGCTCAAATGATGTCTTTGAGTCAGTGCTTCCAGATCGTCACTGAAATGGCCTGCAGGAAAAACACAGTTAGGAAAAGAAATAAGTGGGCTTGGTTTTAGTAAACAAAAATGAAACTGAGACCTGTGATCCTGCCTTTTGCGAAAAAAGAATGAAGGTCCATGAAGAAGAAATGATTTATTTTATGAATTTTTGCTGAAATTTTGTTGAGTATAACCCAGGGTAAGAAAAGGCCTGACATAGAAGCACAAGAGTAAAGTATTTCTCTTCAAGTTGGACACCAATCATGTGTTAGTAGAATATGCAACAAGCAGTTACAGTGAATGTATCAAACGTAAATATATGGAAAATATATTTAGTCTTATAAATTAGGTTTTCCTGATTTACCAGCACGTTTGTTTCTTTTGGGTTTTGGAGTTTGCTTTCTCTGTGTTCAGAGAAGATGTTCAACTGAAAGTCGTTTTAACCACAAGAATATACGGTAATTCTATCGACAACTGCTGGGTGCGGGGTGCTGCTGAGGCAAGCGCCACTCTCGAGTGAGGTTATTAAAAGCCCAGCTTTTTATCATGCTTGCACTCAGCCATCATCAGGCTTAGTTTTTCACAGCCCCCCAAGGCTTCCACTGCTCCAGGTATCACATCCTTTTTAGCTCAACTCTGAGAGAGAAACAAGGCATTTTTACCTTCAACAATTGTTTCTGTCAGAAAGCACAGACCTCCGGAATGTCACCAGCCTTCCCACTGCTGCCAGCCTTCCCTGTCCCATCATGCCTGGGTGAATTCTGTCTCCCAGTGTCTTACAAGCTGAGTGTAGCACTTGACTCCTACAGTCCAAGGCAGCTCTGCTGACCTACAGAAATCCTAGTGAGAAGGCAACGGACTGTGACTGTGCCCAGTTTTCACAATTCAAACTCAACTCCTATTGGATTAAGATCAATGAAAAGTCTTTATTCTGTGAAATAGTCTCCATTCAAATTCTTACTTCTTTTGTTTTCCATTAAAGAGACAGAGGTGTCAAATTTATGATATATATCTACAGGTAGACCTGCCATGCCCAGATGCGGAGATTGACTTAAAGACAGGAAAAAAAAAATGCCTTGCTTGGGTATTGATGTGCACACTCTTTGAACAATGCAGGGCAGAGACATGACAGCAGTATAGCTATGTTTCTTTGATCCTCAACATAGAGTATGTACAAGAATGCAGACATTGAAAAGCAGAGAAACATGTTTAGACACCACAGGGGACATCCCAGGACTTAGAGGAGCAGGGCTTAAATTAGGATGCTGTAGGAGACAGAAAGAATCAGGACAGCACCATGGCCCAGTTGAGACAAATGAGCTAGAACATGTCCAGGACTGCATGCTGGAGTGAGGGGTGAAGAGAGGCATAGCACCTGGTACATGTCAGCACAACGCTGGCCATGGGAGAAGTGTCTGAGAAATACAGCATGTAGAATCCCTTCTCTCTGGGAAACGAGATGCAAATGTTTCTATTACACATAGTTGTGCAGATTGAGGTTAATGCTGGCCAGTGGCTATCCTTTTAACAGTCTCTTTACAAGATCTGTCCTTGATTGGTGTCTTGAACTCCTGTTTCATGAGGAGTTGCCAGAACTGACAGAACATCCATTGCTAAGCTGGCATGCAGACAGAATAGCTTCATTTGAACTGAGACTTTTTATATGGGGCTCTGGAGTTTTGGTACCAGCTCCAGTTAGATCTCTAGGCTCCGAATCTCTGCCAAGCTTCTTTAGCTGGCAACACCTCACATATTCTGCCATAAAGATTGACTGTGAATCTGGTGGGACTGGACTCCTGGCAGTTCTTGGCTTCCCCTGACTTTGTGCACGTGCTTCTTACCCTTGTGAGTTTCTCTCTGTTGACTTTTGGTATAATATATCTTGATAACTGGCTCCAACTCTAGTCTGAGTTCTGGGAGTCCTCCTGTTGAATGATCAAAATCCACTGAGCTCATGGCACAGTGATCAAGCTGCAATATGAAGGCTTCCAACTGAAAATGTGATAGCAAAAACAAGAAGGGCAGAGTGTAAAGCATAGAGCAACTGCCTGATGGAGCCGACTACAGAACATCTTTCATCCAATCACAACAAATATTAACTCCTCCATGAATTGACATTTATAGGAGTCATGCTAGGGGTATTGTTTCTTAGTTCCTGTCCCCAAGAAGATAAAGTCACCATGACAGAGAAAGAAATTACTAGTAAAAGTATTTTCTCGATTAAATTTCCATGCATTCCAGTGCCCTGGCTTTACAGACTGCAAAACAATCAAGGCTGGGTGCCACAGCTGTGTGATACACAGAACATGCATGATTATTAAAAAAAAAGGGGGGGTACATTGACACCAACTAACATCTGAGGAAAATGTCAGAGGCTGAATAACGGCTTGCACATATTTTGCTGAAATAAAAGGTGCTTTCTCCTTTGGTGAAAAGGAAATGTTAGGCATTGCGTACTAATCCTTGGTGGGCATGAGCCCACAAAAATGCAGAGACATGAATTTTAACAGTGTGGTATGATAAGAATAAATATGTTCATATCCTGTGGCCTTTCTAGTATCGCAAATAATTTATGCTCTAGTTCTGAATTTAATTTTTTTTTAGAAAAAAAAAGTTTAACTACAAAATAACAATTTTAGTGGAACAGACAAAAATCCAAAACAAACTTAAATCATCATAACACTGGCCTACCCTCATTGCTGGATTTTTTTCCCATTTGACCCTGAAAGGGCAGATAAAATGCCACTGTCCATACAATTAAAACACTGCTGTCCTTTCAGTATCCAGGATCAGTTCTCAAATTCCTATTGTATTAAGTCCCCTGCCTCTGAGAGCACATCTTCAGGAACAAATTTCTTCATTTTATGATTTATTTTCATCAGCAACTATACAATTACTCAGTGCATAGTATTAGATAATAGCAGAAATCTCTGGAAATAGAAATGGCCCTTGTTTATTAACATGGTAAATATTGATCCTTGATCATAAATGTTAATTACCTAGCTATATATTTAATAAAGGCAGAAGTATCAGACACTCTACTTCTATCATTGTTTCTATTAGTAGATTCTCCCACATTCCCTCCTCATAGTCAAAATATAACAGCATCTTCAAATGGTAATTAAAATAATATACATGCAGCCAAAGTGCATGGTGTTAGTACCGATTCTGCACTTTCAGACCTCTGTAGTTAATGCCCAAATCAAGTAATATAAACATACTACAAATTGAATTTTGCCATTCTGCAACTTCCCACAAGAGCATATGTTCACTAGGAATGTACAGCTTTTGTAAAGTGTTTAACTTAATTTGTTTGATATATATTTACATAATTTCCAATTCTGGTCATATAAATAATTTCGTAACAGATATGATTGTATATATAATTTCCTTTGCCATAATTGTGTATGAAACACAAACCTTATTGCCTCTTCCAATTTCCATGAATCCATCTTCTATGTGCTAAGCCAAATAACACCACCCCTGCCCTGCTCTACTTTCAGAAGCCAAGACTTACTCCCCAGAACCTGTGAATATGTTTCTTTACAGACAAAGGGTTTTTGCCCTAATGAGCTTGCAGTGGGCAGAGTATCTTGTGCTATCCAACTGGCCAAAAGAATCCCAAGGCTCCTTGGAAGTAAAAGACAACTGTAACTTTCTAAATAACTATTAGAAATGTAACTTCTCTGGCTTTAAAATGGAGAGACACTAGCCAAGGAATGCTGGCAAATTCTAGGAGCAACAAAGTTCAACAAAAAGGAAAAAAAGAAGAGAAATGATCCAGAATGGAACAAAGTCCAACAGGCAGAACTCTGCTGAGTGAAACTTATGTTGCGAAACCTATGTTGGGCTTCTGAAGGGTATCTATACAGTTTGGAGCTACTAGCATAGTGACCAACTATTGTGGCCACAACAGGACACTGTATAATTCATTTCTTCATTACTATGTTTAAAAATGAAACAAGCATTTTCTTCAAACTCCATGTTAAAAAAAATAATGGGGGGTGGTAAAAGGAAATATTTAGTTTACAAAGGTTTAAAAACAAGTACAATAGGTGATTTACTAGCAAGTCTAATATTTCTTTCTCAACACACATGTCCTTGTGCCCATCAAACACAAATTTCATGGTAGGAATGGGTCCTAACCTGTCCATCACTTTGTTGATCCTGGGCTGACATTACCCAGGTCAAGCTTCTTGTTTCTAGATATTCTCCATCATTTCCTTTCTTTGATTATTCCTAAGATTCTGCAGGTAAATTCATTAGACTTTTATAATGTCTAATGAATTGACTTCTGTTCTGTCTATAGTTTCTCTCTTTCAAGGGAAGTCACACATGACCAAGGCCATGCATTCATCCCACTGCACAACTGCAAATGTCTTCAGAAAGGATATGTAATGGAGTCCAGACTACACCCAGACTCATTCATCGGGGAAGGAGAAAATACATCAAAGTAATTGGACGAATAAGAAAGAACCTTGAAAACTGAGGAGATAGCTGAATCACGAGAGTGGTTGTATTGAAACATAGAACCTGAGTTCAATTCCCAGAACCCATGTAAAACGTAATGGCACGCCAGACTTTGTTGACTCCCCAAGGGAGGCCTTACCCTCTCTGAGGATTGGGTGGAGGAGTGGGATTGGGGAACGGGGGGGGGGGAGCAGAAGGAGGGGAAAGAAGGGGAACTGGGATCAGTATGTAAACTAAAACTTTTTTTAAAAAAATAAAGAAATTTTAAAAAAGCACTGGGCCTCCTGATGCATACTGGTAATCCCAGTGCAAGAGAGGCAGAGACAGGCAGATCCTAGAGTTCCCTGGCTACCTAAGTTAGCCTAGTTGGTGAGCTCTGGGCCAGTAAAGGAACTCATCTCAAAAAATAAAATAAACAACACAACAACACAAACAAAAAGTAGATAGCTGTTCTCATTGCCACACAGTAACTGTGGCAAACTGCATCAACATCAGGGGTGTAATGCAGGGACAATGAGAGTGGGAAGAGAACATGATCATGATGTCCTATACACACCTATGAGATTGTCAAAAATAATTAAAAAATCAATAACTGTAGACTATGCCTAAGGAATGACACCAAGGATTGACACATCTGACCTCTATGTGCTTGCACAAACACATTCCCAAGAAAAAAAGAATGTGTCTTTTATAAACACCATATTGCATTATTGGGTTGAACATGCATATGCATATAGACTCCAAAACATAGGCATCTTTTTGCAGCAGCAGGCTCAGACAGTCACCAATAACAGTCTGGTTGACTGTACACTACGCAGAAGTAAAAGGTGATAAGAAAAAGAAATCCTGTGGCTCATAGGGACAGGACACAGCAGGAATTTCTTCTGCTGTGTGACCTTCTGCTTCAGAGCTTAAGGTTAAACTAATGACTGCTCCTAGAATAATCACTTCTGGTTTCTTCCCATATGTCGTCAGCAGGACTCCACCCCCTGTACCACAGGGCACAGAGCAGGCTCTATGCATAACTCTCCTTCAGAGTCTATCCCCCTCAGAAATGCCTGCTCACAGGTCACAGAGGTAAACGCAGGGACACAGCCTCACAGGGTCTCAAAAAGTCTCACAATGTCCATGGCCTTTCCACGTGTGGAACTCAGTGTTCTTTCTCCTGATTATTGTGTTCAGTCTACAGTCAGGCGGCTAAGGATAGTACATTGTGGTATTAGCTTAACCAGCTCAGGTGACAATGAAGAAGAATTTAATCCATTACCTCAAATTATACCCATCATTTGAAATGGGATTTTCGTTAGTGAGTACAGGCTTTTAAGCCATAGAGAGAAATGAATGAGAATTTTTTAATGGAATACATGCATCAGTTAGTTTAGATAGAGTTTTCAAGGACTAATGAAAATATCAGAGCATTTATTCAAAACAGAGAAATTATTTCTTTTAAATCAGTTTTCTCAACACAAAGAACAATTTTGCTTTAAAAATACACTTTTAAAATGGCTGGCATGATGCCTTGGTGGATAAGGACACTTGCTGATAAGCCTCATGACTTGAGTTCAAATCTCTGAACCTACATGATGGAAGCAGAAAACTGAGTGCCCCAAAATGTCCTTATATGCAAACATGTGCATGCATGCATGTGCACATAAACAATGAAAGAAACAAATAAGTGCGTATTTTAAAATGTTCTTATGCAGATTTAGTCTATTTCATAAAGACTTTCTCTCTTGGCATTTTAGTCTCTGTTTTCGTTTTTATTGCACTGTAACCCACACTGAGAACGCTTTCTTAGATCTGTAAAGAAACAGTGACCACATCACATATGATAACACTAACAGTCATAAGTGGCAGTGACGACAATTTACAGAGTACTTACTCAGTTACATTTTCCTTCTCTTAACCCATAGTTATAGCAGGCACTCTCTTGGTAGGCAAAGACCAGGTGGGTAAGTTCATCTGAAGAGTACACATACATACACACACACACACACACACACATACACACACACACACACACACACACACACATTCTTTCTCATTCCTTTTACTTCTCACTGCTTCTATATATCATACTACAAGATTGACTATTTTATCAGTCAGAACAGTAACTTCTAGAATTCCATTAAGCAGGTGAACTATGGTCAGAGAATCCTTTTTACACTGCAAAGTAGCTTTCAGTCTCGGTGGTATGTATTTAATCATGCCAAAAAAAGGGAAGACAAGTTGTTTAGTTAAGCTGTAGTATTATTTTCTGGGCATTATGAAACAGAAAGGAGGACAATGTAGAAAGAAAGAGGTTAAGCAGTGGGCTCCAGAATTCTCATTAATTGTGGTCACAGGGTGGTGTTCTTTGCCCAACTACAAAGCATGATGGGGTCTTTACTAACCAAAGCTTATACCAGAACCTGTAGGATCTACATATCCTTGAACTTGTAAGACACACAGAACCTCTACCCCTACTTCACTTTATCAAGACCCCTGGGTGATTTACCGGATCCTTAAAACCTTAAGATCCATGAGCCAGCTTTTTGCACCTCATAAGAAAAGGCTATTTATCATTGGCAATGAAGAATAATGTCGAGCTCTACAATGCTACAAGTCCAGTAGACAAGGAGGTAGAATGTGACCTTCAGTCAGAAGCCTAACAGTAGACCCCAAGTGTCTATACACTTTTAGACTTCCATGAATTGTTCTAATTTAAAAGTCAATGTGGAAAACTAAGAATCATGTGTCCACCCAGTTCAAAATTACTGGGACACGACTCCCTACATGTAATGATTCTCAAATCAGTTCTCTTTTCAAAAGTCCATGAAATATAAAAATCAACCAGAGTAATCTTAAATGGGTTTAGTACAAAAGACCACTCTAAGAGACTCCCCAGCCATGGCAAGAATGTTGCATTAATTTACTAAGCTAAGGAACCTCAGGTGTTCTGACTAAAAGCAACATTTTTCCATCTCTAAAAGCTAACTCCCTTGCTGTTGCCCAAATTTTACCTCTGAAGATACTTAGCTCAAATACAATCATCTGGACCAAATCTTGCATCAATTCAAAATCAGACAAACAAAAGATAATGACTAGTTAGGAAAACAGCAGGCTAGAACTGTGATAGCTTGGACTAGCTTTCACACATCTGGATATCCACACATCACAGACCAGATGCCCGCATTGAAGTAAGATGACTGAAGTTTTGGCCTTCTAATCCTTACCATCAACAGTGTTAGTTACAAAGCAAGAAAAAAAAACAAAACCAGCTGGGAAGCTCCTAGGGTCATAATTAAAATACTATTCAATTCTTGATGCATACTCACCAGATCTCAGGCACGGCCTCTAAGTCCACGAACTCACTAACATGGACAATACAATCATTGTGTCTACCTACGTAGCTTGTCCTACACAGCAAGAACTGTAGATCTGCCAGGGAAGGAGCTTTCCAATGTTAAACAAATACCAGCCACATGGCAGACAAACTCATTCATAAAAGGCTCGTCATACTGAATCTCCACTCTGTATGTTCCCCTGTATTAATTAATGCAATTAATACAATTGCATCAATACAGAAGCATTAATGCAACTGTAAAGAGCTTTGAAGCATTGACCAACATGCAAGCACTTTGGTTAGGAGAAGCAATTCCTTTAGAGAAAAAAGGGCTCTGGTTACATTATTCTAACACTGGACATCAGAAGGGTTTAGAGGACCTGGAATTTGAATTTCTAATAGGTACTCAAAGATGTGATGCTCCACTCCAGCAGAGGGGAAATTCTTCCCTTCTCACCATCCATCATCTACAAACTGCAATAGTCATGTTTTAGTCCACACTCTCAATACAAATCTCTGCCCCTCTTCAAGCTTCAATTTCCCTCACCAGCACCTTCAGACAACAGGTTAAAGGGAAAACAGAGATGGGGAGACAGATATAGAGACAGAGAGACACCAGACACATGGGAAGAGGAAGGGAGAGAAGGAGGGAATGGGAGGAGGGAGGAAGGGAGAGGATAAAAGTGTGCACACAGACTAGCTCTATCTATATCATTTTCTATCAAGTCTTTGGAAAAAAAATAAGAAACAAAAACAGGTCAACTCCAATCGGCCTTTCCCATAGTCTTAGATTTAGTCATTTCTTATGTTTAAATTTAATGTGGAAAGCCTCCTGCATGCCACTTTTGATAACAAATAACCCAGGAAACTCTTCAATGCCATTTCTTCAATTATATTTTCTTTACTGCTCAAACAAGATAAATGGGGGGATCCAAACAATTTTTCATAGGTCAGAGCTTTGGTGCACCTGGTGCAGATGGAGTTTGGTTAACAATCTAGCGATAGCTCTTCAAAAAATACAACCCTGGCAGTTTTTTCCCCCTTCTCGGGCTTTAAGTCGATTCCCCTTTCACAGCACTGAGCCTCACTTTAAGGAAAAATAAATAAATAACAGAAGAAATCACTCAATCCTCCAGTTAAAAAAAAAAAACAATGAGGTAGTATTGTTACAAAGGCAAGCAATTGATTTGCAGGCTCTCAGAGATGAGTGATTTCCTTATGCAAATTGTGGTACATGCATTTAAATGTGATTGTACTAGTGTGTGCGCATGTGCATGTGTGTGCATGTATATGCATGTGCATGCATCTGTGTGCCTACATATGCACTTGTGCTTCTAGAAATATGCATCATATTTCTCTTCTTAGATAATATTGTGAATAATCCTTTATTGGAAATTCATCTTTAAAAATCAGAACTTGCTGCTTTGATAGATTTTGCGTTAACTGGCTCAAAAACCCATGGCAATAGACCCTTATATTTTTCCCCTTTTGGAATTTTTACTGAAGAAAAAAGTCATGAGAAAGAAAAAAAAATAAAGATAATTATTTAGACATGAAGGTTAGGATTTCAAATGGAGAATAATCTCATAATTTTGACCACATATAAATATTCTGTGCCTGCTAAATTAGTACGCCACATGGATTAGGTATCATTTTAGAAGAGATATCAATGCAATCGATGACAATCAAATCTAAAATTGTCACTGCATGTGATTCTGCCAGAAGTTATTGTGAGCCAGATGTCGTGACACCGGCCTGCAATCCAACTCCTTGGGAGACTAGCATAGGAGTATCGTGAGTTTAAGACTAGCCTGGTTAACTTTAGGTAGACCCTGTCTCAAGCCAAGATGCAAAACGGAAGCAGTAGACATAGCTTCTGTGGAGAGCACTTGCCTAACTAGCCCTAGCATTAGAAAAGTCTTGTGATCCATCATAGTAACTACCAGAGGCTGGGAGCAGGTTATGGTAAAACTATAGACTTCTCAACTAGGAAGATGAATTCCCGCTCTTCATTTCTCAGCCTACATCAGAAGAGCACATCTGCTGTTATCTGTTGGAAAGAGGCAGCAAGAGGGATTGGAAGCAAAAGCAACTTGTAGAGGCCTATCTACCAGATATGCTGTGCCCATAGAACGGCTGGAGGCAAACGGGCTTTATGGGGTGCAGGAATCTAACTGGTTGCTACTACAGTTGGTGGATGGAATGACAGCTTGGACAAATTGAAAAGAATTCTGTACTGGGGAAGATCAAAAATTTATCACTTGCATCACTGAAAAGTGGGTCAGATGAAAAACTAGAAATTAAAATATAAGGACTCATTCCCGTGCCCTTGGGAGTTTAGGGGTTAAACAGATAGGCGAACATGAAGTTTCTAAAGTTTCATAGAAAAGCCATGAGAAATTCAGTGCAGAATCTATGTAGGGCAGTAGCTTTCTCTTATGTTCTCCTTCCACTGAATACCAGCATCTCCTGAATATCACTTAGGGTGTGTCTTCAACACACCAAGGCGACAATATGGTCTTCCTTTCCTACTTCAACCTTACCAGCACTTCCTAAGGGTTCCCACCAGGTAAGGTACCATTCTTTCCAAAGCCTTCCCATGTGAACCTTCCCATACTGCTGCCAGGCTGCTATCATTTGTCCTAAAAAGGCAAACCTGGAGTCATACTAAACCAGGGAACATTACAGTAGGCACCTAGATTTCTTTTTTCAGGGAAAATATTTTCCTTCACCCTGCTGAGGTAAGGATGGGAAAAAATACACTGAAGCTCTCACTTGGCTATTCCTAAGGACGTTGTGTAAATGTGGGTAAGTTCCCCTCTTTCTGTTCTTTGTCCCAGTTAAGGTTTCCACAGCTCCCACCATCTGTAACTTTGATTGAGAGCTTTGCATTTCATGAGCTAGCAGAAAGTGTTGCGGGACAAGCAGAAATGTTCCACACTACACAGGTGTACATCAGAAAGCTCCTTCTGGGAGGTGACTCTGTCAAAGTGGACAGTGAAATCACATCTGATGTCCCAGTTAAACTGGAATAAGGACATGTGTGACATGATGTGTCTGAATGTGCACAGTTATAGACATCCACATTTACAGCATTAAGACCAGTATTCACTGAGCCTTTGTTCTGTGTGCACAACCTCTTCCAAACCCTGTGAAATAAAGATAATTAATCAATTATTTTTCTAAGACTATATTACTATGATGTTGTAATTGTTTTCTCATCATCATATATAACATGTATGTGACAGCCATGGCTTTGTTAATAAAGAAACCAAGACATGAAGAATAAAGAAACAAAGTGTTAATCCGTAGCTGAGTTACAGCTGGCACATCCAACCTCTTCCATTGCTTCTTCCCTGCACAAGCACAGAGCATACACACTCCTGCTGTGTTTTTTAATCCATGTTATTTACCATAAATGTGGGTCAGTTTCTTTTAAGCCTTTGCTGAATGATCACTTTCCCTAGAAGACTCTCAGACACTGGTCAGTTGTTTATTTATTTAGATGAAAGGAATGGATATTTAATTATCTGAGTATAGTAACATGTCTCATTTTTATTCCATCACTGTAACCCTGGCACCTTAAGGGTATGATGTGATCTAATTACCATATTATACTGGAACACTTGTCTGAGACATATACTGAAGACGTATATTTTAATATGGCATAGGACAGTAAAACCAACACTGTCTCCAAAATAAAAGAAAAGGGGCTGAGGATATAGAACAGTGTAACACACTTAGATAGCCTGTGCCCCAGCACCACAATAACAACTAACTAAACACACACACACACACACACACACACACACACACACACACACACACACACACCGAGGCTATGTGCCTGGCCTGAGCTGTTCCTTCACCCATGGTGATCTGCTACACATTATTTAACATTTATCATCACTGCAATGAAGTTTCCTGATCCAAAAATCAGTGTGGAGCTTACTGATATATTCACATGTGATGCTGTTAGGAAAGTCTCCCATAAAGTGTGACTGGCTCTCTGGTGATTACTAGCCATACAATCATCTCTTCTACATCATAGGAGGGAGTGTCTAGAGAAAGATGACTTTCAACACCTGACATTTGCTAAGCCTCTACATAGAATTCTTGGAACTTTCAGTTAAAAGTAGATAACAGTTTTTCCAAAACCCTGGCAACATCTATAAGATAGAGAAGCAACTGTGATAAAGAATGTAAAAGTGAAATGCAATTTTCATAAAAGCATTCAAGAAGCAGTTTCAGTCAAAAGCCACAGGAACCTCACCAACCAACCAGGCTCCATAAACTAGCAGAAGCTAAGCCAAGGCTGCAAACTCCCTTCCTTGAGCTGGCAGTGGAAGCTTAGTCCAGACCACTTACCACACATCTACAGAGCAATCTCCACCTTTCTGGGTCTTACTCAGCTTCAAAATTCATTGGCAATGAAATATGAATGCTGAATCTCAAGATAATACAAAAGACAAAGCCCTTTAGCCAGTAAACTTTAGAGTGAATGAAAACTGCCTTTTTAAAATAAATAATATATCTTTAAAATCCCAAATCACCCAAAGGAAAACATATATTATTTTTAACATAAAACATATAAAAGGGACATTGCTATTCAGTACTGGGTAAGCTGGGGGCCCTAAAGGAGTTGAGTTTCTCACTAAGGAAAGGTGACTTGAGGCAAACCTTAACATCTCTCCAACTTTCTTTTCTTTCTCAGCTAAGGACATCACAGACACCTCAAGGAGGATAAGAAATACACTTGTCTGGTTTGAGTTCCGTATCAAATCCTGTCACCAGGTTCTGTAAGGGAAAACACACAACCTCCAACTCTAGCCCTTGAGATGCCTTTCAGTTCACCTTGACGGATTTTATCTCCATCTTCACACAACCATAAAGAACCCCTCAAAGTCATTTGAGATTACTGTGCACTGTCTACTGTGTCAACCTTTGGGGACACTTGTTATGTGAGGATGTATTTGCAATAACATAATCCATAATAGCAAGGTTTTTTTGCAGTCGCAAAAGGCAAATGAACTCTTTCAGAACATCACAACGCTCACTTCGGGTATCACCTGCATCATTCAAGTAGGTTTTGCTGGCACCATTGCTATACCACATCTATTCACCATTGAAGTACTAAAGACAATGGGAAGCAAAAACTCCAGCCCACCACAAAGCAACAAGAGAGAAGGAAGCACTTATTTGGGATGTTCACACAGCCAGATGTGCAAAGCATGGGGCCACATATGTGTCATGATAGAGAACTTATGCTTAAAAGCCAAGGAAGCAAAACTTCATAACTCATGGTGCTGGAGTAGCCTGACGGCTAAAATTTAATAAGTGCATCCAAACTAATGGCAGTGCTTCAGACGGGAAAAACAAAGATGCATGAGATTAAACCTTCTAATGACTACTTAATGAAACTTAAAAGAATATAGATCATCTTCCCTTGAATTAAATTACTCACTAAGTAAGAATAGTTAAAAACATGTAATCACAGCCCACAGCTGAGTCCTGCAGAAGGCTGCACAGTGGACCTGGTGATTGTATCTGGCTCTCAGGGAAGCCAAGGCACTGAGTAAAAGGACTTGGGTGATGCAGTAGCTGGAAGGGTTCTGTTAACCCAGCTAGTGTGTGCCTCTCCGAGCAAAATTCGTGTTATAAATCATCCAGAATCCAGGGCCGAGAAGAGGTGGAGGTAAAAAGAATGAGATAAATTATTGGACTCCAAAGGCAAAAATTTAAGTGTCATTTGCTCCATAAAATCTTTCTAGATTGTCCCAGTCATCCCACATGGATCTCATTCAAATTCCTAGGCATTTTCATTTCCATTCATTTGGAACATTTAAGAGGCTGATTTTTAATGCCAGTGATCGCACACACTTTGACTGCATGATGCATTTGACTGCGTCAATACTTCTTCCTGGCAAACTATTACACACACACACACACACACACACACACACACACACACACACACACACACACACACGCCTTTGCATCTATCTACAATATCGAGTACCATTTCATCCTTCTCTTCACCATTCAGTGAACATTTCTGTTTGTTGAGAATGTAACATTTAGAGCCACGGGCCAGAGAAGGAAAGCCAGACCCTGTGATATGTGATATAAGGAAAACCACCTTGTCTTTAGGGTTTCTTTCTAAAATGGACATAAAATCTGCTATGGACTTAACAACTATGACCCCAGTGTATGGCGGAGATCACTCCAGGAATATTGTACATTGATGAATTCAACACTCTTGTAATTCTCAGCATATACTATTCCCAACTCTGAAGCCCAAGATCCCCTGTTGCCTAATTCAAGTTTTAGACAAGCTTTCCTCCCTCTGCTTTAATAGTAGAACAAGTTCAATGAAGAATGATTCTCAACTTTGTGTATAGAATCTAGGGCCTACGTAGCACAAAATTATAATAGAAAGTATGATAAATATTAGCAGTCACACCTAAAGAACCTTTCTGGTGAAAGGTCAAGACTTCTTTGAAAGACTATGACTCATAAAGTAAAGCTATTCCTCCTAACATGAAGGAAAACTCATGTTCCATATGTAATCAGTTCAAACACACACACACACACACACACACACACACACACACACGCACGCGCACGCGCACACACACATTCTTACTACATATGATAGCACATGTCAAGGGCTCTGTGTCTGTACCCTTCCACACTTAGATGTTGAAGTACTAATATTCCATGGGATAGGATGAGCATGTGGAACCTTGGGAGCCACTAGGTTGATGAAGACTTGGAGGTTGGGTCCTTACATCGGGGTTTGTATTTCTGTAAGATGAACAGGTTTTACATGCTCTTTTGTCTTCCTCCATCCCTCCCTTTCCCCTCTCTCCTTCTGTTCCTTTGACCTTTGCCCATCCCATTTATCCCCTTCCCATCCTTTCGTTTGCACAGAGTGGAGGTCATATGCACACACAGCATCGTGGGGTATCTATAAGAGAAGAAGCCTTGGAAGAAAAGCCATCTTGATGGTTAACACCTTCATCCCAGGCATTCCAGGCCCCTCAAAATGTGAGAAGTAAAGTTTTGTTCTTCAGGGTCCCTTCTATAGCATTGACTACACTGGCCTGAGAAACTAAAATAACACGATTGACTTAACTGATTCTTTCTGAGAAATACATCATTAATTAACCTCATAATTGTCACTGTGCCAATGACACAGAATATGATTAGGCACACAAAGATGGCTACAACCTCACCAAATAAAATGATGCTATAGTACCACTGCTCTGTATGCCATCTGCAGCCTCATGAAATGCCATAAGACACTGTATGACTATAGGTAACATAAATATGTGTGTAGTTCTCTGTGGGTATGTGTGTGTAAAACAAGCCCTACATTAAAATGGATTTTGTTCACATAGCCAGGAAAGCCAAACTGTAGAGAGTTTCAATATTCTCTTTGCTGTTCTTTGTGTGAACTTCCTGTAAACATGAATGGTGGTTTTACTTTTTTCTTAGTAAAAATCTTCGTCAACACTCTCAGGCATCACAATCCTGGGAGACTTGAGATGAGGGCCTTTGAAACAAAGATGCACCCAATTGGTGGGTCTGGCTGGTGAATTCTGAGCTGGCTGCATGATGAGAGTGAAGGAAAAAAATGCAACTGCAATGGTTCAAGTGAAGGGATCATGCAGAACTAAGGGTCAAGTGCAAAGAATATGAGGATAATGGAAGAGAGATGAGACTTGACAGCTGTAGCTCCAATCAGATCAATTAGATTTAGTGACTTCGTTTTAAGGTAGGAAGAAAAAGTACGAAATGAAGAGCTCTGCCTTATGGGACAGTAGTGAAGCTGCCATGCCGTTTACACGAAGAGGGAAAGGACCATGGTGGTGGACTCGTTGGATTGGTGAGAACCTAGCTAAGACATTGCTAAATAATTTCCAGAGTTAGAGTGAATGAAAAGAATGCTGGTGGGGGAGGGCCCTTACTCTCTATCACTCGGTGGCCACTCAAGGACAAATCATTTATGATCACTCATCAAATAAGTAGGCCCAAGTGAGATGACATTTAGTCTGTCCTTACTTCAGGAGATGACACCTCTCACTGCTATATTCCCATTCATCCCACCAACAATATAAGAAATCAACATAAAGCACTACCTTGGAACTGGGAAGGAGCTCTAAAAATAAGATAAGAGAATTTCCTGCTATCCTTCTTTCTAGTACTCTCCAGATAATCAAGGACACCCATTGAACCATACCCACACCTGCACCTGTAAAAGCCAGAGCCAGTGCTTTTGGTTTTTCACAGTGCAAATGAAGTGTAATGAGAAGGCAATGACTAGGAGTGCTGTGGAAATCGCTGCTCTGCATGACAATTCCTGAACACACCTGCTCCATTCCTGGCTCTGTCTGCCTCAGTACCCTGTTATCTCCCAGCACCTTTACAACCCAGGTGTAGTCTCTAGTGCTTCCTTACACATGATGGAAGATTAAGTTAAGAAATTAAGGGATGGATGGTACAGGCACCATACACTGGCTATTCACCTACTCTCTAGAAGGACTGAAAACCAGAGACCAAGCCAGGATCGGGCAAGTGCAAGCCAAAGAATGGACATTGTGCACTGAGGTCAAAACAGCTTAAAGATGAGACAATTCACATTTATAGTAGGATATGTTTCCATATGGGGGAATATGGCAAACCTATGGGGTCAGTCAGAGTCTTGCATATAGGAAAAACTATAGGCTAAACCTCAGGGTGCCAACCTAAATTAATATTCAAGGTCACATGGTCTCCATCAGAAAGACCAGGCAACACCCTGGATCACAGCAACTGATGAGCAAAATACCCCTACAATACACGGCATCTGAAGATCTGCCTGGTGATGGCAGAGGTCAACAGCCCATGCTTCAGCATTACGGAAAGCAGTCAAGACTGAGATGGCTCAGAAAGTCTGTCTGACTCTTCAGAACTAGACCAGCTTCCTATAAGATTCTTCTGCTCTGCTTGGAACCCATGTAGGAGGCTGGCTGCATAGAGGTCTTTGAATCAAAAAAAGAAATTCATTAAGGACCACCTACCTTATACTGTGAGAAAACAATGTAGGCAAGCAGATAGGGAAAGACGTGAGGAAGCTTGCATGAACACCCTCTCAGTCCAGTTGTGAAAAACACAAAGGTTTTGGGTATACAGGTGGGCAGGAAGCGAGGGACCACCACAAAATATCCCAGAGTGGTGTGTTATAAGCCAATCCCTGGGTGCCAAACAGAGAAGCTCAAAGTCAGCAAAGGCCCCAGAAGACTTGTAATGTTTGTAATACGGGGAGGACAAAAGATAAACTCCTAAATACAAAAGCAAAACATGTGCCTATAACTGAAATGGACCCCTCTCTCAGGAGGGAGATTGTGAGCTCCCAGCCACTGAGAAATTGAGAGGAGCACATTTTAAAAGTGCACACACGGCAGCTTTGCTCAGGACTTCAGAAAGTGACCTAGGATGTCACAGAACCCCAGCTGCATGCACATATATAACAGACTTCCTCCACTTCACCCTGAGATTGCTCTAATACCTACCATCACCTTTCTATGTAAACACAGATAAACCAGAGGAACAAGGGCAGATGAATCAAAGGGATTCATGCTGGCCCTGCAGTCTGGTGGCTGGTTACTAATATATTCCCAGGTTGCTCAGTAGGAAGCCTGGGTCAGCAGACTGGAACACGGCACAGTGAGCTTTCCTTCTGAGCTGCAATTACAGAGACACTCTGCTTTAATAACCACAAACCTGGGACCTGCAGAGACTCGGTGCTCACTCTGCCCTTGTGCCACCTGCTGTGCCCTCCTGGAAGCCTTGCTCAGCCAGTGCTGGGCTTCTGGAAGGTAACTTACAAAGGCAGATCAGAGGCTTGTGCTGCCACAGCACAGGACACACACACACACACACAGACTCTGCCCATTAAGTCTTGTCCCTGTAACACAGGTGAGGGGCTGCTGCATCCAAAAGCATGTGGCATGTTTGAAAGGATTTGTGATGAAGGCTTGCAGTGTTCCATGCAGCCAGACACAAAGAGCTGCTGGGCATCAGGGTGCTATGATTGTCTGAGCACAAGACAGAGTGATATGCTACCTAGAGAGGTTATGGAAATAGTACAGAAGCAACATAAACACACACACACACACACAAATGGGCAAAAGTAAAACCAAAGGGTACCAAAGATTAACCAGGGCAATTAGAAAAGAAACACTACCCAGTGTAAGCTGGCCAAGGGCATTTGTATGAGATGGTAAAATATAAAACTGTCCTCAAAGGATGATTTTGTGGACTGAAGGTGAGTGGGAGAGTTTACCCTCGCTGATGACATAGCATAACTGTACCCTCTTCACTAAATCCAGTTAGTCCTCCATATGGTCTGCAGCCAAAGATTAAAATAAGGGTGGATGAACAATATTCGAAGAAAAGAATGCATCTGTATTTAACATGTACATGCTTTTCCTGTCATTATTCCACACACAATACAGTATTGCAACTATAAATGGCATTTGCATCGCTCTATGTTTGTGCATCACAGCGAGCTGAAGTGGGTGTATGCAAATGTTATACTATATCTGTACAAGGGACTTGAACATTGCAGAGTTTTGTGTCAAATCAATTCTCTGATGGAAAGGGTACTCCGAGATCTATATTTTATTCTGTAGGAATACTCTCCGTCTCATTACTGAAGTTATAAGCTCTCATTTTAGTTAAATGTCTTTCAGGAGTTGCTTGGAACTCATGCATGCCCCCTCCACTTCTGTTGCCAGTGTTCACACGATGACATGTGTAAAGAATGACAATATTCCAGGATGCAGCTGATACAAAAGTTCCCTCAAAAGGGTAGCATTCAGTATGCTCCGTTTGTTCACTAAAGAGCTCCAGGAAAGCATATTTTATTTCATTTTCATAACATCAATTTTACTTTAAATAGAAAATGGCAAACTATTGTGTGTGATCAAAAATGCACAGTGACTTATTTTTCAGCACAGTAAGCTACAGAGTATAATTGGCCCAAACCACCTTTTTGAAACATCTCAGATTTCTTCCCTGAATCAAGAGGTAGGAAAGTACAAGGAGGTGCTTGGATTAGCCTTGGAATTGTAGTACTGAAGGCAAATCTAAAAATGATCTGCATTTGGGATTCCCACATATTGCCTTGGGCTCCTATTCTACAGGGATTAAAAATACAATTCTTCTCCCCAAAACCACAAATGAACTAATGGAACAAGTCCAGGTGCCCAGCAATTCTTCTACAGCTTTAGGAACTGCCGACTCCATGAAATTCAGCTGAATCAATAGTTTGGGTTACAGAAGAAAATTCTCAGTGACCTTTATTTATTCTATTTCTTTCTCTAAAATGCTGGTAATTTCTACCAAATAGAATTCTACTGTTAAAATTAAATATAGATTGTAAAGCCAATGTCATTAATCTTATTTGTTGCTATTGTTATATGAGGATGGGTCTGCCATCATTGTATGTAATTCGCATTTATTTTTGGTGTTCATTTTTTTCTGCTTTGTTAGTTAAATGCATTAACCACTTTTTATCTTTACCTGTAGATTTTGTCATGGTGGTTCTACCCCTCCCCCACTTTCTGCCCCAGCACTAGGAAGTGTGACAATTACTAGGTGTCCAACATTAGAAAGGTATATTTTTATTGTCCTAGTAATTATCTCAGCTCATTTAACAGAGTATTGCTAACAAATCTTTGACTTCAAACACTCAGTGATTCCCGTGTACAAAGACTTATACAGAGAACAAACACTGAAGCATTTCCCCCCACTTCTCCATGGAGAAAAGATTAAATGAACTACATATAAAGAGGTTTTTTCCAACTCCAGATTATAGTATAAATATTTCCCCTATAAAACAATCTCATTAATTTCAACTTTTTGTTACCAGCTTTAATAAGCTAATTTGAAAACAGTTCTTGGAAATCACCATTTCACTATGCCTGACTGAAATAACAGCTATAGGGGACTGGGATTACAGCTTGCCTTATTTGTGCAAGACCCTGAACACTATCTCTAGCACAACAAAAGAAACAACTACAAAACTAAATGAAAACAGAAAGTGTTGTAAACTTAATACTTAGCTTCTTATATTATTTTAATTCTTCTTGGGAGGTTCAGGTATGTAAAAAAATAGATCTGCCAGTTAAACATATTTATTTTTATTTTAAGTATATGGTATTTTGACTGCATGTACGTCTGCGAACCAACTGCATGTTTTTGCCCGTAGAGGCCCAAAAAGGGTATTAGATTCCCTGGACTTAGAATTAACCGATGGTTGTGAGCTGCCATGTGGTACTGGGATTTGAACTGTGGTTCTCTGGAAGAGAAGCCAGTGTTAGTAACAGCTAAGCCACTTTTTCAGCCCCTTAAAATCAACAGCCTTACTCATTAAAACCAAGTATTTGGGTTGGCTATTCAGGCTAGTGCCAGAACACTTGCTTGTCAATCACAGGGCTCTAGGTTTGATCTCTATCACTTGGGGTTGGGTGGGAGGACTCAAAACTCCCCAGTCAAAACTTAAGCTTCTAATTTTCAACCTATTACCTATTACACAACTTCTGTAATGCCTTTTTTTAAAGTAGGTTGTTTAAAAGTATCACAAGTAGTGCTAGAGGGATGGCCCAGAGGTGAAGTTCACTTGACCTGGGTCTGCTTTCCAGCACCTGCATGGTGTGTGACAACTCTCTAAAACTTCAGGGTACAGGGGCTCCAAGGCCTCTTTTGAATTTCATCAGCTCTATACATGTATATGGTACACATAACATATATGTAGGCAAAATAATCATACACAGAAAACCAAAATACTTCTGCAGATTTTAAAATTGTTATGAATTTGGCTTTGTTTCTGAATCAATGAAGACCCACATGTACATCTGCAGTTCTTCAAGAAAGTGAAGGAAGGCTAAGCATAAACAAAACAAGAATTTAGTGTATTATTTTGAGACAGAGACAAATAAGCATTTAGAGCCACAGTGATAGGTAACATGAGGCATGAAAGTGGTTAACAAGATGTTAAGTCCTGAAATCTGCCATGAGCCCAACCCAGACCAACACACATAACCCCTTCTTTGCAAACAAAGACTGAGTATTTTCTTATGTGGACACCACATTTAAATGATCCCTCTGAAGACATTTTTTATATTAATTTTCCATTCTTGTTGCAAATATATTTTGTAAAAACATTCTCCATTTTTTTTTCACTTTCATTTATCCAATACAACTTTAGGTGCCCAACATCACATCATGGTCTTTGGACATCAGGCTGGGAGCCCCAGACAAACCCTATTAGAAAACATGTACCTTCTGTCATCATTGAAGTGAATTACTTCTGGCACTTAATGGCTAAGGAACCATTTCTGGTAAAAAGCAAAGGCAAGACACAGTGGTGATTTCTCCAACTGAAATGCAGTATCATCAATACACACATTCAGGATGCACATAAAACTACTAGGATGTCACCCCTAAACCCACCTGACTCTCTGCAAAGCTCATGGTATGTTTTTTAAAAGCAAATACATCTGTTTTTTAAAGCTCTTTAAATTCACACATTCTCTTACACACTTATATATCCCCATGAAACAAAATGATTCCCAACCCATTTCAGAAAAAAAAAATATCATATAAAAATGTGAAGATAAGTTTATAGACCTGAATTTTGAGGTAACTCTAAAGCTTGAACTTTCAAATTAGGTACAACCACAGACAGCTGACTCTGATACTTGTCTCAGTTCCCTGTGCCTTTCCAGTGAAATCAATCCTAAGTGCATTGCTGGTATCAAAATGACAATATCACTTGCCTTAACAAGGGACTCTTTGGATGCATGAACAGCCTACGTTATTGCACTAGAGACGGTAATTAAACCTTCACCAGTTCACGTGCATGTCCCAGTGCACAAGCACATAGCCTATTATGTGATGCTTATTAGCTATTCTCTGTGTTAAGAGAATAGGCCTGACAGGAGAAGGATGAATAAGTCTTGCTTTATTGTTACATGTATTTTTAAAAGGAATCTCTACTGTATGTGGCATGGGTAACTTCTCCCAGTGTGTCTGAAATCATTCAGTAAGCACCACATGGTGCAATAATGTCACTCAGCAGTGGGGCACCAATAACTCACAATTTATTTCACTTCATACTTATTTGCTTAAAAAGCTAAACTGCATTGAGATGTAGCACAGCCACTCCATGTTCTTCCATCAGGATTGGCTGAGCACTGGTGAATTTATTTATTTCACCTGTGGAGCACACTGAAGAGAGAAGGAAGGGTATTATAGTCAACTTAGTCAGTGTGTAGGAATGGAGGCAAATGGGCATCAGGAACAATTCTATTTATGTGAACTGTCACTCCAAGAAGCCTTCATCCCAGGACAAACTAGGTTTGTGTCACTCACCAGGTTGGCTAATGAGGCCAGCATTCAAACAACTGTGAATAGTCATATCATTTGACCCATTAAGAAACTGAGATTTCGTTCTTTTTTATTATGGGTTTTTTTGTTGTTGTTTTGTTTTGTTATTTTTTTGTTTGTTTGTTTGTTTTGAGACAGGGTTTCAAAACATAACACAGAACTGACACAGTACCTAGAACTTACTATGAAGCCCAACCAGGATTTTCTCAAATATACTATCCTCTTGCCTCAGACTCATGAGTTGTGAGATCTCAGGCATGCACAACTATGTTTCACTCATGTTTCTACTCTTAAGCTTCAGTTTCAGATATGAGGGAATAGTTCATGGTATATAAACCAACTGCATTCCCTAAAAATGTAAATGTTTAATCTAGGATCAAAGGCCAAAAATTCATGATGAACCAAACCAGTAAGTCTTGTTAGGTCATTACCAAATGATGAGGATAGGAGATAAAAATGAAATAAAATAGCTAGCCTCAGTTCAAAGTTAGTATTAAACATCCAAAGAGACAATAATATTAGAATTCCATAATTCCATCACAATGCACCCAATTAGAAAACTCTCTTTATTCATATTCATTTTTTTTTCAGATGACCACTTCTGGATTCTCATTAAGATTGTAGAATCATCTTTAACTCTAAGTACCCTGCTTCAGGAATACCACTATACAAAGTAAATGAAGTAAATAAGACTATTTTTTATTTTTTTTTGGGGGGGTGGCAAATGGATCAGGCCCTCTGAATAGGTGAGACAGTCGATTGGCTTGATCTGTTTGGGAGGCATCTAGGCAGTGGTACCAGGTCCTGGGCTCATTGCATGAGTTAGCTGTTTGAAACCTGGGACTTATGCAGGGGCGCTTGGCTCAATCTGGAAGGAGGGGACTGGACCAGCTTGGACTTTGTCTATCAGTTCGATCTCAGTCCTCAGGGGAGAACTTGATCTGGAGGAGGTGGGAATGGGGGATGGGCTGGGGGGAAGGGGAGGGGGGCAGGAAGGGAGAGAACAAGGGAATCTGTGGCTGTTATGTAGAACTGAATAGTATTGTAAAATAAAATTAAATTAAAAAAATAGCAAATAAAACTAGAAACAGAAAAATACCTGTAAGAGAATTATAAAACAAGACATCATAAATCAACAGGGGTGGGGTGGAGCAGAATAACGACGTGGACCAACAGTTTTTCCAATGAAACTTCTGTAGTGATGACAGCTAAGCATGCATAAGCACAGCACAGCTCAGATTTCCCTTACCAAACCCTGAATAACAGACCTCTGTCAATGTCACTGTCTCCCACAGCAGGTGTTGACTAGACAAAGACTTGACTTTGATCCATAAGCCTTGATGAGTTTCACGTGCCTTCAACAACCCCTTCACCCCATCTGAATGTTTGAAAAGCATCAAGTCAGCCCAACATATGCCAAAATACAGATTATCATGAATTTGATGAAAGGAAATGCTTAATAATTCCCAGTACGAAGTGTGAACACTAACATTTTTCTGATCTAGGTTACTGGAACTGGGTACTTCAGTGGTGATGAAGACAGCCATCCCATGGTAAAACAGGGGGAGGCAGAAATTAGAACCCATCTTCATTGTAATGTTCCTCATCCTACACTTAAAAATACTAAAAATGAACTTTGCCTGAAATGTTTGGGTTTTTTGTTTGTTTGGTTGGTTGGTTGGTTCGTTGGTTTTTTGAGACAGGGTTTCCTCTGTGTAGTTTTGGTGCCTGTTCTGGATCTCACTGTAGACCAGGCTGGCCTCAACTCACAGGGATCTGTCTGGCTCTGCCTCCTGAGTGCTGGGATTAAAGGTGTGTGCCACCCAGAGCCTGAAATGTTTGAACAAGTGCTTTATAAGTACTTCTACAAAACCCAGTCCTAGGCTTCTTTGGACAGGACCAGAGAGGCTGTTTTAGCAATTGGTGACCTCATTTAGCCCATCTCTTCCAGGAATACAGTGGCCACCATCTTGCTACAACCATGATTCCTTGTACTGTGACTAACTGTTGGAACTTGTTCACATCAGCAGCAGGCTGGGTCTGGTGCCATATGCAGCGGCCATGTGCATTTCATTTCCATAGCTAAAAGTTACTTTCATTATTTGATTCCATTTTTTTCTAACTAAGAGGAAATAAAAAAGCTGACAGACTGTTAAAAATATATACACCACTCTAAACAGCACAAATAAATATAAGTGAACCATAAAAATCTTGAGAGAATTATCATTTTTCCAACAACAGTTTTAATTCTAAGCACTCAATATTCCCATTAAATCTCCTAGACACAATTACATTGACAAGGCTTTATACATTTCAAAGGGATATGACAGAAGACTTAGTTAAATGTTATATTAAAGATTCATTGTAAATTAAATATTAAAAAGTATTCAACAGATCCAAATGTGGTTCAAATCCATCTGTCACTACAAACTGTATTTTTTTTTTTCTTTCTTTTGCATTGCCATATGCTGGGCACAGCACACATGCCTTTTTCTGATCTCCTATTTGGAATCCTTCCTTGGAAATGAGTAGCCATAGTTAACACATGGCAGTCATCCTGCTCTATAATAATATCACTGTCACAGTTCACTGGATTCAAGGTATGATGACCTCTGGTGTAATTTAATGAGACAAACTCATTTCTCCAAAACATATGTTAGGATTCTTAGAAATGACGTGTGGAAGGTTGCTCGATGATCTGGGGTGAAGTGGTAGGAAACAGTAAGGAAAGCAGAAAGAGAAACTCATTTTTAATACTGCCCAGGTTTGGGGGATATAAAGAGGGCAGAAACATATAAGTTAACAGAGAAAACTGTAGCCTGACACATGTATGAGAGGCTAAATTCTCCTTTTTCACTGACATTCTGATTGGGGAGACAAATGGTACTATGATCAGACTGTGTCTTCTCCAAGATTCACACTGACATTTATCCTGCAGGTCACCTTCCCATGGTATTGAGAAGATGCTGAGGAGATCATTGATATTAAAGAGTTCCTGAGAGTAAAGCCTTCATGATTGTCTCAGCAGCTTTATAGGAGGAAAACCCAGTGTGAGCACACCTGCTCTGTCTCATTGCATGAGACATCTACCACGCACTGATGTAGCGTGAAGCCCTCCCAAGATGCTGAAGAGACAGGAGCTTGTGAACCTCCAGAACTATGAGCTAAATGAACCAGTGTTCATTGTAAATTGCCTGGTTTTCACATCCAGTTATAGCAAAAGGAAATGGACTGAGTCACAGGAAAAGCATGAGAGAAACTCTAATGAAATCTTTGCCAAACAATAGCTTGGGAGACATAGGTCTCCTTGCTATAGTCTTGAAGAAAAATAAAGAAGAAAATATATTCAGAAAGATAAAACCTATCAACATTCTAGCCTGTCTTTAGTGTTACCACTGGAGAAGTTGTCAGCAGAGAAAATAAAACAGGAATACAAACTAACCTCCAAAGGCATACACATGGGTAGACACAGCCATCTATATAATCTACACTTTTGGGACTCCTAGGTAATGGAGACCATGGAGACATGAAATCGACTAAGGCCTTCATGGCACTGGTAAGAAGCATTCACACAAGGGCCATCAACCAACAAATCCTCTAGCCAACATTATTTCCCACCTAACACTACAAACATAATCCTTGATGTGGATTTATAAACAACCTATTTCATAGACACCAAAATATGGTGATTTACAAGAGCATCGTTCTGTTAATTTCAGTGAAATAATTCAGAGGAGAGGTCCATTTCCTTTGTGTTGGTCATTCCACTCAGCATTGTGCTGAGGCTGAGAAGGTGAAGATAGTGTATGAAAGCCTGAATTGCTTTCAGCGGTTAAGAAGCTCACACTTGCCAAACATGGTGGCTAATGCCTGTAATGCCAACATGAGGAATGCCATGGGTTTGGGGTTACCTTGGGCTACATGGTCAAAACTCGGCTAGCCATCGTTAAAGAATAAGACTGTCTTAGCGGCAGTGTGGGCATGCTAATAGCCTCGGAGCAGAGCAGGCGATTCTGTGAGTTGAGGCAGCTGGTCTAAAGCGAGTTCAGGAAAGTGCAAAGCTACACAGAGAAACCCTGTCTCTAAAAAACCAAAAAAAAAAAAAAAAGAATAAGACTGTCTTAAACCAATCAAACAAACAAAAAACAGGAGGAGCTGAGAAAAAGGAAGAGGCAAGCTCATGTGATTACATCATGCTAATACCAACAGTGGCATTCTAAACATCGAACTCATTGATGAAATAGGATTCAAATAGGATGAAAATGTGTTATCTACAATGCTATCTATATTATAATACATATACGTATTTATTTATCGCAGACTACTCTAACAAGATACTACAGAATGGAAGTTAGTAGTCCAAGATCAGGATTCTGACAACTCCTACATACTATCTCATTAAGAGGTCATGAATTCAACATATAAATACCAGAGTATGGGATAAAAAAAAATTCAGTTCATGAAAACTGTAATACACATTTTATATTATATAATTTCCTATAAGTATTACCATTGTCTTGCATGTATATTAAATATCTTAATTCATGTTAAAGTCATACAGAATGACTTTATATTGAATTTCACGTGTGTGATAGACTGGGGTGATTTTGTAATCTGCAGGAATTTGTCTTTAGCAGGAAGCACATGTTAAAGATCTCAGCAATGAACTAAATTTATAAGAGTCCAACTAGAATAACTTTGAAACAGAATGGACAAATAATAGAAAATACTGTGAAACTTGACACCTGGAAACTGGATGAGATGCTCTGATACAAATGTTCTTTGCTCTTTCTTCAGTATCTCTAATTGAAGAAAATAATATATTTGGCACAGTGATGTTTTAAATCTAAACAACACTGATTTTATAATTGTGTCACATACTTTTGTTGTCTCACTAGACATTTGGATTGTCACTTAATGGACATAATGTCCCCTAATTGTTCCATGAATTGATAAAGAAATTATGGTACCTACACACAATGAAATTTTACTCAGCCATAAAGAACAATGAATTATAACATTTACAGGAAGATAGATGCAGCAGAGGGTGATTATGGTAAGCACAATAGGACAGAGTCAGAAAGACAAATGCTACATTTTCTCTCATACACAGAATGAAATGTGTGTGTGTGTGTGTATGTGTGTGTGTGTGTGTATGAGCATGCATGCACACATGTGCATGTGTGTCTGTATGATAAGAAACAGGACAAGGTGCAGAGAAGAGACAGAAGAGTGTGTAGAAGAGACAGTGATAGAGCATGTGTGACACGAGAGCAAAAGGGGAACTATTTTGATGCAAGAAGACCAGTAAAAGTGACATAGGTCAGGGCTGCATGCACGACTCAACAGGTAACAAAGATGCTTGCCTTAAAGTCGGCCATCCAGTATTTGATCCCTGGGACTGACATGCTGGACAGAGAGTAACTACTCCTGTAAGTACCCAGAAATACTCTGTCATATGACACATAAACACACACATGCACATACAGGAGTAAATAGTTGTGTGTTCATAAAAATAACACTTCAAAAGAAAGGGGCAATGGAGGTGGGTAAGGGGAAAGAGACAAATCAGAAGTATAGTGACAGAAAGTTCAAAAATGTCATAATGAAACCTGTGCTGGTGAATTCTCAGTGTCAACTTGACACAGCCTAGACTCACCTAGGAAGAGTTAACATCAGTTGAAGAACGTTCCAGATCAGACTGACCTATGGCCGTTTCTGTGAGAGATTGTTTTCATTGCTGGTTGCAGCAAGTAGGCCCAGCCCACAATAGATGGAGCGATCCCTAGGTCTATACCGTATAATAAAGTATAATAAAGGTACATGAATACAAACGTGAGTATGTGCGCAAGCAGATAAGCAGTATTTCTCCATGGTTTCTGCTTGGGATCTTTTACTGACTTCCACTGGTGATGAACTGTTACCTGGACCTGAAAGCTGAAACAAAGCCTTTTCTCCTCTAAATTGCAAGAGAAAGCCAACTAAAGCAAGACCTATCCTTTTGTATGCTAACTTTAAAAAAGTATTTTTAAATGTTTTACAACCTCAAGATAAACATAAGGTAGGACTACACTTGCACCTGCAGGCAGACTTTGTGAGGCATTGGCTTGCTAATGAATTTTAAAAGGAAGGGAGGAGAAAGACTTGGGGACAGGAGAGAAACAAACCAGGCAGAGAAAGAGGCAGGCACAAAGGGCACTGCAAATGACTTATGTACTAGCGACCCTGTGTTCTGTCCCACTCCGAGTGACAGAATGATGAACTGCTTTGGCTTTTTTGGTAGAACAAGCTAAGGCTCAGGCAAGCCTGTAGAGGCAAACGTCAAATCTCCTGCAGCCCAAATACTGCCATCATATATTCTTCCTTCCTGCCTGTTTTGTTTTATGAATGTCTCTGATTAATGAAAGATTTTATTTCACTTTTGACACTACTCCTTTTTATATTTCCTGTTTGCAGCTGTCATAGAAGCAAAAAAAAATAAGCATTTTAGATTTTGCAGAGCTGTGATATGCTATCTAATGGTTCAATTGTGTTCTCAATAATTACAAATAGTCCCCCTTGGAGGAAGCTTGAGGGTGCATTCCCACATCTACACACTGATTGCCCCAGCAAGACTTCCCAGGGAGGACTGGTTTGGTCACAGGAATATCTGAAAATCTCCTTGCTGTCCTCCCTCTCTTCTACTCTTTCCATCCTGGAGGAAATAAGACACTGAAGGAAGAACACAGAAATCAGGGAGGAAAGGATGAGAACTGCGTAGCCATTCTCCATAGGAGAAGAGAAAAACAGAACATGTTCTAGAAGACCAGACTTGGGGAGAAGACAGAAGGCTTGGCGATCACTTTTGAAGCACTCCACACCAAATCCTCTGGGACATGACGTGAGCAGGACATGACCGATCTTTTCAGGGCTTCTGCAAGAGACTGCTGCACCATCTGAAGTCAAGTGATCTGCAGGCTGTTCTCACTTTGCCAAATTATAACCACTCCAGGCATGTCAAACAGCTACATATTTGAAATTATTTTATTAATCTTTTCCTACTTGGAGTTATACAAAAGAAGACTACACTACACTAATAATCTCTATTATGACATGAGCTAAGAAAATAATTTCCACTAATGTTAGGTAATTAGGCTTTTCATCAAGTTGTCTATCATATGACGAAAAATGTGCAACGAATCTTAAAAGATGATGGTAATGGTGTCTCATACCATTTTTCCTTTCATCATTTTTCAATATATTTGCAATTATATTCATAGCCTTTAAATTTCTATGGGAAAAAGGACCCAGGGTTCCACATTGTCTAGCACTCAAAGTCATTGAGTTGTTGGTAAACTGATGCACTTCACAAACACACCGTGAGTGGTTAATACATGTGATGATAGACAGGTAGACCCAGCTTGTGCATGCCAAAGCTCTAATAGGTACGTGGAGAGAGGCACTGACCAAATATGCACAAAACAAGTTAGCCAAGGCTGACGACTGAGAGGAAAACTTCCTGGTAAAGTACATCTTGGTTGAGACCAGAGGATTGAGCATATTTCACAAAGTAAGAGGAGGTGTGTGTGTGTGTGTGTGTGTGTGTGTGTGTGTGTGTGTGTGTGTACCTGCATGTGTGTTGAAGGTTAAGAAACGGTGTGTCCAAGTAAAGTGTGAGTGCAAATTCATGTGGCAATAGAGATGGGATTCAAGAGAAATGGAAGGATCTCAGAGCACCTCTTCTGGGAAGGATAAAGGGAAAAACTGAAAAAAGAATCTGTACCTTTGTGCCCAGTGGCATCCTTATGCATCTGGTTTAGAAAATGGTAATACGTAATTTGTTAATTTAAATGGAATTTAATTCCAAATATGCCTACAGTTTGACCAAGCTTCCCAAGAGCCCTGGACACCACTGTCTCCGTTACCCCTTTCCTTCACACTCTAGTCAGATTTTGAAGACACAACGTAAGACAGGACTTGGGTTTGACATTTTGATCATTGCTTTGCTTGTTATACCTGGAGATTTAGTTCCTGTGACTTGCTATTCTGTTTCTTTACCCCAAAGCACAGGTTCTTCCCTGGAGTGGTTATCACAGAAAGCAGAGTTCTTAGATTTCTCATCTGTTCACCCAACTCCATTCTCCCCAGAAATGTATGCTCAGCACTGACTCGACCTAACCCAAGCTGTGCTCCAGATGTGACAACTATCAGCTCTACTTACCAGGAATTCTACATTGCTTCGGGGCATTCTTGTTCATGTTTCCCAGTGACTGGTGACTGGAGAAATAGTCCCTGTCATCCTTGGCTATGTAGTTCCAAATCCCTGTCTCCCCACATTCCACTTGTAACTTGTAAGCATGCTATCCCCCACACCTGCACTTTCTGCAGTGATGGGAATTAGACTACAAACTGAAAGTCTGAACTGGTAACCCTCCTGGGGGAGAATTCCAGGCAGAAACCATGGTAGGGAGAGTGTGAGAGGTACATTTACAGATTCCAGTTGAAGCCTTTCTCCAAAGTCACCAACAAGCCATGCATGTCTCCACTATTTCTACCAACCAGTTTGCTAGAATCATTTCCATGTGAGGACTTCTTGTAGTTCTTTTACAGCAACATAGTGTCTCATTTTGGATGGACAATAGCCAATCCAACCCCACCCACATGGGCACTGAAATAATGTCCATGTATTACTATTACCACGAATGCTGCAATGCAAAAGCCATCTGTGCACATTCATTTCCTATTGTAGAGAGAGAAGAGTACATAAAAATACCCCAAGGATTAAGGCAGAGCTCAGTAGTAAACCATGTGCTTACCATGTATGAGGCTCTGGGTTCTATGTAAAGAATTAGAAACCTCACATATAAGCTCAATTATATAAAATGAAACATAGAGAGCCTATACAAGGCAATAATAAGACTACATTATATGACTGAAGAAAATGAGAACTGAGCAAAAAGAATGAAAAAAGAAGTGGGGTTATAGGAGAGAGGATCTGGGGAGGAACATTTCTCTGAATATAACTTCTTCATACATTTCTGAGTTTAGGCCTACAGTAATTCTTGGTGTACTGGCTCTTATATAATTCAAATAAGGGTGGGAGGATGGTCTTCAACCACTCAAGAATGAAACCATTGTATGATAAATCAACAACTTGACCAAGTCAAATGCAGAGGCATCCTAGATAACTGCTATAGTTTAGAAAATCGCATGGCCTCTAAATGTCCTTGTCAAAGTTTTGGCTGCCAGCTTGTGATAACCTTATTAAAAGGTATTGGAACTTTCAGAGGTAGAGTTTGGTGGATGATAGTGGAGGCATGCTCTTAAAAGTGGTAATAGGGTGACTGTCACCTTCCATACCCACCATGGCCACTAGTAGGCTCCACAGGACCTTGCTATACATGCTCCTGCTGGAATAAATGTGCTGCTACAGGCCACAAGGCCACAGGGCAAAAGCAATCACGGACTGAAACCTCTGAAACAGAAACAAAACAAACCTTTCCTTCTTAGTCTGCATAGCTCAGATGTTTTATCACAGTGATGAAAACTTGTCTAACCTAATCTTAGAATTACTATTATATGGTTGAAGGCTACAGACAAAAAGAATTACCTTCAAACAAGTTCCTTTTTAGTTCCTTGATTGACCAAGAAAGTATGCATATAAGAGAAGCTAACATCCCTACGGAAGCACAGATCAGAAAAGAGAGAGATTCCCATGAGATACAATTGAAAGAGAGGTGTTGCTATGAACTTATGGATACCATGGGTTTACACTCATCGAATGCAGAACTAGACAGTGTGCACATGGGCTGTTGCATAGGTTTGTACAAATTTATTTTGGTTTTGTTTACTAGCAGGTTCTAGAACAATGGCAGACCAGTAGTAACAGCAAACTTAGTACTTCTGCTCCTGGATTCTATGTACTCTTTAGTCTAGGATAAAAGGAATGGAGACACCATTGTAAAATGCCCCAATTTCAAGGCCAGGGAGAGAAAAGCTGCAGATGAGCCTGGCATATCTGGTAGTGGCATAAATTGTGGGAAAATATTATGAAAATGATGAAAACACTCAAAAGGACAGAGCAGCTAAGTGTGGGGGTTTCACAGGAGCCAAAGATGAGACGAAACCGGAATCTGGAAGTTCGGATTCAGTCAAACAAATAAGGAATGGGATAAGGCATTTATAGATAATACACCCCAAGTGACAGCTATGAAACAAGAGAGAAACTAAAACGTGATCCTTTGGAAACAGTCGCAGTACTGAGATTCAGGACAGAGTCACCTAAGGATACTAAAGTGATCTGTGAACATATGAAGGGATCCTGCATATGTTTCCTCAGCTACCTTACCATAGGATAGTTAGAAAGGGAAGGGAACACTAGTTACCCATGGAAAGATAAGCTTACAGTGTAGAAGCCAGTCACATGACAGTCAGGCACATTAATAATGTGCTTCTTAATGTGGTATTCAAAGCAACTTGTGACATGGTTCCCTGCTCTGTGCTTAATGAAAATGCAGCTTAAATACATCGATGAAGAAACATCAGGAAAGCCCAAACTGACAGACAGCCTACAAAATAGCAGGATAACCTGATTTTGAACTTTTGAGAAAGTGTTCCAAATTAGATATTAAGAGCATACAACAACAGTATTCGGCATGTGATACAGGATGGGACTACAGGGCAGAGGAAAGCTATGAAAGCAAAAATTGTCAAGGTAGGAATAATATTGGTGGATATCATTGCTTGGCAAACTCCAGCTGGGTGATCACTCCCTTTTGATCTAGCCATTACTGTTCATTTAGTGATCTTCCCCAGCTCTTCTTCTACTACAAGGACAGCAATTGTAGTCATTATAAAGATCTTGCAATCCAACAAGGACAAAATACTTATTCTCTGGCCTGCTACAAAAAGAGAGTACTCATCACCAGACCCAAAAATGTGTTATTACAACACAGTGTGAAGATTTTGAAAACTGCTGTAGTCTTAAGAATGTTAGTTTAGAGCTTGGAGAGATGGCTCAGAGACTAAGAGTGCTTCTTGTTCTTCAAAAGGGACCCAAGTTCAATTCCCAAAATCCACATGAAGTTGCTCATCACTGCCTTTAAACGCAGATCCTGGGGTACCGGCACCTCTGGTCTCCACAAACACTTTTACTTATGCACACCATACCCCAGCATATACATAAATGTTAGCATAAGGATAATTTTTTTTTTTAAAAATGTTAGAGAATTTCTAAAAGAAAGGTTTACAGAAATTCTGTTTTGTTTTTTTTTTAAGATCTGAAAACAATTCAAAAGAAAAAAATGGAATAATCACATATGCCTAGATACTTCCCTTCTCAGAGTGGCTCCTAGGTGGATTGCACTGAGTGTTGGCTCTTCATTGGCCTGGTGAGAGCTGCCTTCCCTCACCAAGGACTAAATATGGAGATGTAAAAGGCAGACACTGAGCTAGAAAGTGCCCCATCAAGAGGACATTTCCTGCCTACCGCTCACTTCCCATGAGGCTATAGGATGGGTGCTTTATACATACTTTCTCATAAGGAAGTCCAGTTGAAAAGAGGGAAATCCATTTGCTTAAGGAGTTCTCTCTCTCACTCCATGAAAACACTCCACTAACTCGTGAAGAGAATGGACAAGGGCTATAGAAGGCAGCAAATGACAGCTGCCTCAATTCGTAACCATTACTTGTGAGGGGGTTGTTCGTAACAAAACCCCTCCCTGTCTAACATGTAACCTAACAGTGGCTTTGCCTCCACTATGAATATTGTCCAGAGAAGACTGGGAATTAACTTCTGGTGGTGAATATTAATACTGTTGCCTTTCAAATTGAAGGAAAATCATATTTCTTTTACTACTAAAAGAGAGGTGTGATTTTAATTGAAGGAAGTCGGTGTTCATAAATAACACCATATTTAGAGACATTAAAATGCAAAATACATGCTTTTGGCATTAAATACATAGAACCAACTCAGTGTGTGGACAGTATGCAATCTTGATAGCATTTTTTTTTATTAATTAACTCACTAATTGGATATGTTCTCTGTAGAATGATACTCCTTCAAGGTCCTTCTTAACAAAGAAAATACAAACTGAAGCAGATGGCCATGTAGAACTGTTGCTAGGACTCACACTGCTGGTCAAAATTGGAAAATCTCAGCTCTAAAGAAAGTCATTAAAGCTACACAAGTGATCCTGGGAATATAGACAGACACCGCAGGGACTGTGGTGACCAGCAGCCAATCACCTGCCCACACACCTCTACAGGTCTACCAGTGCTCTGTTGTGGCACCAATAATAAGCATCCACTTGGAAGAAAGTGATCCACCAATAAGCCATCTAAGCACTCAGAGATATGACGGTGAAGATACTGAGCACAATGGCCCATCTTATTGAGCTTTTGTTGGCATTTGTTGTTATGTGGAGGACATGGAGGCTCAGAGACACACCCTATCTATTTCCTTGTGTAATCTCCATATCAGAATCATGGGCAGTCTAAGGTCACATACCTACACTTAGATTTCCTCCAGGCCACTTCCTTATTTTTACATATGGGGGAACAGAACACAGAGAGGTGAGAATATTAACACAAAAACAATAAGAAAAAAACAATGCTGATGTGAATGTAATCAGTAATTGATACAGCTTCTATAGACATGGATAGAGTTTCCTCGTAAAGTAAAACTAGAATTTCTAGATAAAGCAGGATATGGTGGACTTGTGCATGTAATTCGAGTACATGGGAGCCTGACAGAGAAGGACTGCTGTGTGGACCAGGCCAGCCAAAGCTAAGAAAAAACAAAGCCACCATTAACTTTGTTCACATGGTAGACAAGGAGCAATTTTGCTACAAACAATCTCACAAAAAAAAAAAAAAAAAAAAAAAAAAAAAAAAACTCAAACAGGGCAAGAACCTAGAGGCTCAGGAGCTGATGTAAAGGCAATAGAGGAGTGCTGCTTGCTAGAGTGTCCCTAATAACTTCCCCAGATTGCTTTCTTATAGTACCAGAACCACCAACCCAGGGGTGTCCTCACCCACAATGGGATGAACCCTCCCACATCAACCACTAATTAAGGAAATGCACGTGTGTGCGCGCACACACGCATAAATACTGTATAGCATAACTATATCAATTCTTAGTACATACTTCAAGCACTCTAAGTCAAAATACCAAAATGCACATTCATGTTTATTGCTTTGCTTTTCACAATAGCCCATATACCCACCAATTCATAATGATAAAGAAAATGTGATATATACACACTGTGAAGTTTTTATTTAACTGCAAAACAGAATTATATCATATGAATGACAATGTACGGAACTAGACATCATGTTAAGCTAAATGAGCCAAAATTAGGAAGGCTAATAACATATTTTCTTGCAAATACAACATCTATATTTTTGAGTAAAGACCTAAAAGCAAAAGGGGACACATTGAGGGGTGGGGGCAGATCAGTGGAAGAGGGGATGAAGATAAAAGAAGGTGAAGGGCATAGATAGAGTCAGAATTTGTTGCATATATATATATATATATATATATATATATATATATATATATATGAAAATATCATGATGAAACACATCAGTTTGTAAAGATAGTGTATATTGATAACTTCTTTACAAAAGATAGGAAAGATAATATACTGAAGGAGAGCCCCAATTAAAACCCAGATCCCCTACATCCTGGTTTAAAACACTATCGATTAAGTCACGTCACATTAAATCTTTTAGTATCTGCAATCACCCATCAACTCCTGCCTCACTCACAAGCCATTATCCAATCTTCACAGACATGCTAGCTTGAGGATAGCTTGGCATTCATTAAATTTATTTTCCCTCTTTAAAAAAAATGAGTCTAAGAATGTTTCTTGTGTTTGAGGGTATATATTTTTAAAAATCCTCTTAAAAGCAAGTTGAATAAAAATAAAATTATGTAAAGTAGCAGCAGTTCTGCCCCAGTGTTCCAGTCACGCACGGTTCTCCCCATCTGGGGGGGCCAAGCAGCCAACACAGTAGGAGTTTTAAACTGGATACTCTCAGTCGCTTAGCTGTAGCTCTACATATTCAAATGAAGACATGGAGAGCTTGTCCCTGTAGTCCTCTATGCTCATGAGATTTGTCCTCGCCAAGCAGACATTCACCGATGAAATTCACACATGTACAACACATGCACACACTTGACTTGTCACACGGTGACAGTGAAGATTCAGACACATGGAACAGAGAGGGTAATGTTCTTACCAAGTAATAAATGCAACTCACCCACAGAACTCTCAACGAGACAGATCTTAGAACTCTGTAGCGCAGTACACAGCGAACGGGATATGCCTCACTTCACATTAAGCCGAACAGTGGCTCTTCAAAGCCTGAGGTCAGGCTCCATGTCTTCGATGACTCTGATTCTATGAAGTCTAGAAAAGTTACTTGAAAGAAAAGAAGTTCTGGGGCAAGTTCGGGGCAGACATTCTATGATTAAAGCACCCTGTGAAACTTCCCAACAGGAGTTATACGAATTCAATAAGTCACAGAATTCTGGAGAGGCGATTCGCATTTGTGTGCGAAAGGAAAAGGGAACCAACATTGAGGATGGGTGTCTGAATTAGGGTTACCATTATTGTGATGCAACACCATTACTGGAAGCAGCTTGGGGAGAAAAGGGTTTATTTCACTTCCATGTCATAGTCCATCATCTAAGGAAGTCAGGGCAGAAACTCAAACAGGGCAGGAACCTGGAGGCAGGAGCTGAGGCAGAGGCCATGGAGAGTGCTGCTTGCGGGTCTGCCCCTAGTAGCTTGCTCACCCTGCTTTCTTATAACACCTAGGACCAGCAGTTCAGAGGTGTCCCCACCCACAATGGACTGGGGCCTCCCACATCAATCACTAATTAAGAAAATGTACAACAGGCGTGCTTACAGCCCGATTTTATGGGGGCATTTTCTCAACTGAAGTTTGCTCCTCTCAGATGACTTTAACCTGTATTATCAAGTTGATCTAAAAACTAGGCAGGATAGTGGGAGTGGGGGATGGTAAGAAACCATATACTCACCTGGAGAGGGGTACAGGGACTTCAGACAAAGGCATCCAAGATTGGGAGGGAGAATGTTTATAGCGGGAGGACATGAAAACACCCTCTAGGACAGACCACATTCCCAGTGCATCATAATTTGATTTTACACACTAAGTAGAATAATTTCAACCCATTCAGGGGAACGAAGGAAACAGTTAGGAGCCAGCTAATGGACAGAAGCTCTCTGTCAACCCTTACACTCAAGCTTTTACAATACCATGATAATTTATGCTCACAATTTAGATGCGATTGCATATTTTAATCACCATGTGCTATCTTTAGCAACCAGGACATTAAATTAACCCAAATTTGTCACATGCCAAGGAATCATGGTGTTTTCACAAGTGACTGTCACAAAATCCACAGTCCTTGCAGAGACTTCAATCATGCTGTAACTATCCACAAATATACATACACAGGATGTGATTTATATTCTAAGAGGTAAACAGTTCTCATCATTGGTTTGGCAAGCACATGAGAGCTAGGACTTTGTAAAGGATTTTTGTCTTAAGAGATTTGAAAGCCCACATGCATAAATGCCAAAGAAACCACAAGGCTCAGATTTTGCTAAATGAGAATGTGTAACAAGCCAAAAATGACAGGGCATGCCTGTAATCCTAGCACTCAGAGGCTAAGACAGAAGGATTATACATTTGAGCTGCTTGGGCCACAAAGAAAACCAGGTCTCTGAAAAAAGGAAGGAAGGAAGGAAGGAAGGAAGGAAGGAAGGAAGGAAGGAAGGAAGGAAGGAAGGAAGGAAGGAAGGAAGGAAGGAAGGAAGGAGAAACAGAGAAAGAGAAAAACCTAAACAACAACAACAACCAGAATATAAGCCAAGAGATTATGAAAATTTATATATATTAACTAAACACAGTAGGAGCCTTTAAACTACACACTGTAAGTAGTTGCAAGTTGAGGTTTTAAAGATGCATATATTACTGATTTCATGCCAGCTGTGGGAACACATATTCAAATGAATACAGCCACCCAATTACTTCTTAAGGAGGCTTATACTTTGTAGGGCCATTTCCCAATCCTGCTTAATCTACTCATAGCACTGATAATTTTAAATAGGGTGAATGAATTCTTTATTCATTTATGGAAACATCATTTGTTCCACTAAGCCCAATAAAAGCTTCCTGTAATATTGACTGCATGAGAAAACCACACTATAGACATTGAACCAGCTCCTAAAATCTTATAATAGAAAATCTTATAACAGAAAGGCATGAATGGCTAGCAATGGGCATAGTAATGCAGATATGAGAACATCTCATAAAAGAGAAAGTAAGAGTTGGATGGCTGGAGAGTGATCGTACAATTTCCCCACAGAACTGTGCACCTAAGCAGATATTCTACCATGAATACATCCCTAGCCTTCTTGTCTTCTGTGACTCCATCTGTCTCTCTCTGTCTGGGTGTTTCCTTTGTGTGAGGTTGGTGAACAAAGTACACATTCTGCTTACATGTGTGTTTGTGTGTGTGTGTGTGTGTGTGTGTGTGTGTGTGTGTGTGTGCCAGAGGCCAGCCATGGGTGTTGCTCTTGAGGAAGCATCCACCTTGTCCTATTGGAACAGGGACTCTTAGTTACTTTTCTAGTCCTGTGAAGAGAAACCAGTTACCAAGGCAACTTACAAGAGAGAGAATGTATTTGGGGTTTGGCTGAATATTTCTGGTGGAGAGTGACAGAGAGCACAGCAGGGGGCAGGCAGGCCATGGCACTAGGAGAAGTGGCTGAGAGCTTGTGCCTTATCTGAAACTTTGAGGCCGGCAAAGTGAGAACTCATTGGAAATGGTATGGGCTTTTGAAATCTCAAAACCTTCCCAAATACTTCCGCTAACTATGAAACAAGCATTAAAATATATGAGCCTATCGGGGCCATTCTCATTCAAACCACCATAGGGACTATTAACTGGAACCTGGAGTTTACTGATTAGGAGAGGTTAGGCTGGGTGACCAATTATCCTGGATCTGCCTATCTCTGCTTTCACAGACCTGAGGATATAAGCAAGTACCACCAGGCTTGACATTTTACATAATTTCTGGGGACCAAGTTCAAGTTTTCATGCATGTGTGGCAAGCACTTAACCAATTAAGCCACCTTCCAGGAACCTGTTTAAGACCAAGTCTCAACAAGTTTCCCTAGGAGGCTTTGAAGGTGATCTACCCGCTTTGGCTTCCCAAGCAGCTGAGATGATAGGTCTAAGCAGCGATTGTCAGTAGGTATAGACTTTCTGTGATTTAAACAGGTGGTATAAAGGAATAGGACTCTTGTTCTAAAACTCTGAGTTAGTATACAAAAGCACAGAATCAAGAGAAAAACTTTCTCCTATTCCAAATCAGATACAAAAAATGAGAATGTTATATATTGTAGTAATCTAGAACTGCTCACATAGAACCCTCACGTCCTAGATTAAAAGACTATTAAGATGCTGAAAAGCAACAGAAGGAAAGAAAGGAAGGGGAACAGGCTACTTCCTGGTCAGCAAAAAGCAAAAGCAAGTTGTAAAAGAAAACAGGTCAGACTGCTTAAGCCCAAGAACCACCAGCTAAGGTTAATTCCCTATGAACTGTCCTAGTCACCTGGTGATCTTCACACACAAAGGAAGCACCAAACATGGTTTTAAGACTAGGCTTTGTGACACTCAACCCCACCCCCTCTCGCTCATGGTTCCAATCTGAGAAAAGACACACACACTAGGAAACATGGAAACCCAGCTCAGCAATATCCAGTAACAGTTATTATGGAGGGAAGAAGATGGTGGGAAGAAAAACATGCACGTTTGGTTAGGTCTGAGGGCAGACATTAGAAGGAACTTGTCTCCATGCTGAAACCTAGAAAGTAGTAAGAGAAGTAAAAAGGATGAGGGCTAGAGAAATGGGTGCCAGTCTGAGCTTGATCCCCAGGATTCACATGGTAGGGAGAAAACTGACTCCTTTCGGTTCCCCTCTGACATCCATAAGCGTGCCATGCCACATACATTCATGTGAAGGTACACACAGGTGCATGTATGCATGTGCACACACAAATACATGCACACACACGCATACACATGCACACACACATGCACACTAACCAAACCTAATCCTAAAGAGGTGAGGGGAGACTTATGCAGGCAGACAGTTCATAATGAACAGACGCATGAAGAAAAAAATGACTCCAATCTAAGTTTATTGTGGGAACAAAGGTAGGGGACATAGTTGGAATAGCACGTGTGAAGAGGACCAAGGTCAAAGAGAGGCTAGAGTAAGCAGAAGCCACCCTGAACAGAGCTGTGATCTGTGTGACTTCGCTCTGCTGGTAATGGACCCATTAATTAAAAAAAAAAATTAGCAAGGAAATAACTTCATCATTTTTTTTAAATTTAGAATAGTCATTTCAGGTGTAATGTGAAAAATGAACTAGAACAAACATATTCAAAAATCTCCAGTAGGAGGCTGTGGATATACAAGGCATGAACTACAGACTGAAGCTGGATACATTCACAAGAGTTTAAGGAGAGACCCTTTCATCATTATTCATTTATATAGGTAACATGCTCAGGGCTCATCCCATTCCCGAAGCTCCTTGTTCTAAGAAATAAGAGCTAGCAAAATGCAGAGCTAGCCTCACACACTGTTGACTGGGCAGGTTTCCTGCATTGTGCCAGAATGATAAAATACCTGAGACTAGATAAGACATAAAGAGGACACGTTTGTTTCTTAGCACTGCCAAGGCCAGGGCATCCAAGATTCAGGTACCGTGGATAATTCCCTTGCTTGGGGAGGGCAGAGTCTCTGCTCCTCAAGCACCCTAGATGGAGACATCTGCCCCAGGCCTGCTGTCCATGTGGCATAGTGGGGAGAGAGCCAGCCAAGATGGGCTAGTTATCTTGCCACTTAAATCAAGTCGCCATCCAGTCACCTTGACGGCTGAGTCACTTTCTGCCTCTTGGCACTGTCACACCTGTCAGTTACTTAAAGGGGAAGTATTTCAGAAGAAAGATAACTGAAGAAACAAGGTGAATCCCGTGTCTCATTGGTAAGATGCATTGGGTAAGCCTAATGCAAAAAAGAAATATGTTCCAAAATATTAAACTCCTGAGTGTGGAAGATGTTCATGAAGCCTTAGACTCGGGAGAATTTTGTCATTTTCATTGGTGGTGTGGGTGGGGAGACCTACAGGAAGCTGTGCAAGTACCCCACCCCCTAGAACCAAAACTGAAATCTGAACCTCGTTTAGTGGAAAGCATTTTGGATAAGGAACTCTCAGCCTATAGGGACACAGCTTCCTAAGGTTCCCTGAGGATATCTGAATGACAGACACATCAAGAGTAAGCCAAATTTGATCAAGGTGAAGGCTCCGGTGTCTGCCATGATAGAGAGGGGCAATAGAGGCTGAGCCAATACAGTCCCATCCTTGGCAGCTGCTTCCTCACAAGATAGACAAGATGAAGTCTGGTGACCTAGATGCTGAAGTAAAGTCAAGTGCTAACAAAGAGAGCTGAACACTGTGGGGTTTCAACAAAAAGTTGAGATTAAAAACTTCTGAGTGTATTCTGAGGCCATTGTTTAAGTCCTTTCACAGAAAGGGGATAGGTTGTGGTGAAATTAGCCACAAGTTAATTGGTCCACTACCCATCTAGAAGCAGGGTCTGTTTCCTCCCTCTGACTCTGAGCAGTCCTATGGATGATAGCAGAAGAGACTCTATGCCTGTGTCACAACAGAGTCCCAAGTCACCTAGCAGCTCTCATTTTCTCACATCATGACAACAAAGTCCAGTGGAAGATGTGTGATGAGCCTGACACCATCATACTGTATGCAATGGTTCTTTTAAGTGTAGTTGTGAAATAAAGGATAACTGGAATAAATATTTTAAGTGAACGAAGAAGACCAAGTCAGTTTTTGAGAAACTTAAGTACTTAATTACATTTATGGTTTGGGGAGAACATCTCTCATATACCTGAGTGAGCGTATAGGGGGTAATATGCATAATAATCGAAATGAAATCATGTATGCACGATGAAAAGGCACAGCTCAGTTGCCATGAAGACACATCCACATGAAAGAGTTCCAGAGACACTGGAGTTCATAGGACGTCTCTATTAACATCTCATAAGATGCCAACCATAAGTACTTATTAACAATGATGTAATGTCGTAAACATACAAATTCCCACATGAACCTTTTCAGGGGTGATGTGTCCCTCACATTTGAACACTGTTTCTACTTTGCTTAATAGATCAAATAACACAAGACGGGATCTGGGAGACCATATAGCTATTTAAAGAAATGACCTATATGCTATCATATCTTTCTTTGCAGTATGACACCAGATAAATACTTCAAGGCAATAAAAACAAAACAATAGAGCTCTATAATTTCAGTAAATTTTCTTATGTTCAATACAAAAATCTCTTGCCAAATATTACCCAAAACAAAGTACTACAGCCAGTCATATTAAGATGTTGTGCAATTTCATTTTAAATATAGATTTCATTGACTTTCTGGCTTAGTAATGTATTCACATTATTCAAACTCTAAGCTTTGTAAAGAGCAGAATGAAAAGTCAACCTCCCAGCCTCATATCCATCCACTCCACACTCCCCCCAGGAGGCAACAACTACTATCAATTTCCCGTATATCTTTCTAGAAGCATTTTCTCCAGTATAAGCCAAGTGAATGAACATTGCCTTTCATGTAGAAAATATGCAAAAATCTAGGTCCTATCTATCTAAATATATCTACATGTTATTTATAAAGGTTGAGTGCCTGTGTACCTTGGTGTGCCCCTTTTCCATTTGCCACAAAGTTATCATATAATATGTTTCCTTTTTCAATATATTTTTGCATCTTTTATTAATAGTAGTGGATATGGACACATGGTACTTTTAGACTAATAATATGCACCATACTGCTCTCCTTTGAACAGTACCTCCTGACAAATACCAGGAGACCCGAAATCCTTGTCCCTTAATAGCATTGCTTGGATAAGGGACCTCATTCTCATCTAATTCTACTATCCAATACAGAAAGTATTTCCACAATGTGAAACTTCCAGATCAAAAGGTATATAGGTCATGATTTAGCTACTCACCGTCGATTTCAACTACGCAGAACTGAAGTTCGCTACCATTGGGCATTGATCCACAAAGACCTAAGAAAGCTTAAAGATTCTGAATGCACAGAAATGAAGCCACACTGGGCTTCACAGTGTCACCATCTCATGCCAACAGCAGTGCAGAGACTCATCTCTGGATAGCTGCCTGCGACGTGGAGCTGGCTGCCAGCCCCCATAAGCTACATGGCATGGCAGATTCCCGCCACAGTACACAGAGGTGTCTACAAGGCTTGCAGCACACTGCATGATGGATTTAGCTTTTGCTAGTACAGACAAAATATTTTTTTTTTAAAAAAAAGGTTTCTTGGCTATATGCTACTTGATGGAGGCATAGACCCACTGCTTCCTAGAGTCAGTGGTAAGCATGGCTCCCAGAATGTACTTCTGCCACGTTGGGAAGCTGAGGGGGGCGGAGTCAACAGGCAGGGCTGTGCTTCGGTCCTAGCCACACTGGAGTTTAAATCAATGGTCAAAAAAATTACAGATACACAAAAATTCTAAATGGTTTACAATATATGTAAAAATATGTGTATGCTTATAAGAGAGAGGAAAAGGAATATAGGCAGTTATAGAAACAAATAGTTTAAAAAATAAAGTTTTTAAAGAGATGGTAGGAATAATATGAACGTTAAGCCACGTGAGGGTGAAAATTACACAAAGAATCTGAATACTGCATATTATTATAGTGTTTTGGGGGAGTTTTAACTACAGAGAGACATTTGATTATAGGGGCTACAAAGTTAACCCAATATGTATATTTTAAAGGTATCTTGACTTCAAAATTTATGTCTAAGGATATGTTGCTTTGGAAAAGAGGTTCTGTTTCTGTTTCCACAGAAAATGAGAACCTATGGGTTGCTTCAAGGCTAATATGGTTTGATCAAACAAGACCCCTTGAAAGGTCTCTGATGACAGCCATGGCCCAGATGATCCAACATCCAAAACAGCTTCAAAACAACTGGCTGACATGATCCAGCCTCACAAACTACTACAGCCAATATTTAACTATAATTCTTAATTTTCTCCGGATCCCCATAAGATTTCCAGTACCCCCAATCAGCAGAAATTAGTATGGGAAGCTATACCCAAATTCTCAAACTATAGTCTATAAATGTTTATTTTTATTTAAAGGGGCTTGATTATAAATACAATCTCTTTCTCAAAAAGAAAAGGTGATATAGAAAGGATGCAAGGGTATATTACTGACTCTACTTTTAAAGAGCAACAGCTTGGTTGAAATGTTTTACATTGCTATGGATTTTGGTTTATTGATACAAATTTAAAGTTAATTCTGTTATACTGTATATATATTTCTACTCTTGTTTAAGGTATTAAGTTTATGCAACTCATTTAAAATTGTAATGTATTATTAAATACAGATTAATAATTCATCATCTATGATAACCAAACTTATAGTCATGTTAGTTACACTATGTACACATAGGTATATTTCAATTTGGTAGGTAACCTTCAAACACTTCAAAGACCTACAGAATATGGCATTTAAAATGTTTTAAGAACTTAGACTTTTCTGGACATTGAGACATGTTTGCTCCTGGCAGCACCAATCTACTTCAGAGAAGATTATGGGCATCAAACAAACTCCATATGCTTTCTTTTTTTTAATTTTTTCCCATATGCTTTCTTTATGGTTAAAGTTAGCCATTTGGACAAGAACCTGCTCTTGCCTGGACTGCTTGACAGTATGTTGCATAAACTGGACATGCAGAAACCATGGGAAGGTACCACTGAACTTTGCAACAAGAAATGGTCCTTCATGTTCCTGCTTTGCAGATGAAACTATCAGGCATTCTACAGGACACATGGAGAAGTGACTGATGAACTTTTCCAGAATGGGTGGAACAGTCCTTAAAATTTCCTTCTTCACAGAAAGCTATGCCAGAGACTCTAGGTCTGTAGGCTGAAGATAGATGCCCCAACGTTACAGAGGAACTTTGGATGACTGTCCAGGCAGCCAGATATCTCTGTCATTTCTAGAATTATGGAAGTTGCTTGCAATGCACTTCCAGTTTACTCAGGTAATATTATATCCTTCTGAGGTCTTTGATAGAGTTGAAGACTAGATAGTTACAGTTTTCCATAGTCATGATAACAGATAAATAAAACTTTAGACTCACAAAATAGGATAGATGAAAGAATATTTTCTTTAATTTTGCCAAATATAAATAGACTAGATATTGTAACTGTAATTCTTGCTTGATAACTGTTTTGTTACATAAAATTTTCCTATGTTAAAGTTAAAAACTTTCCTTTTTGATTAGTCAGAAAAGGGGGAAGTGTTGTGGGATATCTTTCTGTACACTGTGAATATATATGGCTCTCATTGGATAATAAATAAAGCTGTTTTGGCCTGTGGCAAGGAAGCTTATAGCCAGGCAGGAATTTCAAGCAGAGATACAGAGAGAAGAAGGGAGGAGTTAGGGGAGAAAAAGAGCCTGCTGCTGAAGGAGCAACAAGATGCCAGCAGACTGGTAATGCCACAGCCACGTGGCAAGATATAGATTAATAGGAATGGGTTAATTTAAATAAAAGATCTAGCTAACAAGAAGCTGAAGTTATAGGCCATATAGTTTGCAATTAATATAAGCCTCTGAGTGATTATTTTATAAGCGGCTGTGGAACCTTGGGGCCAGGTGGGACCGGAGAAATTTCTGGCTACAAAAGTTACATCCCTAAACGTAAAGACCGATTTTATCCTTAGAGATGAGAACAGTTATATTAAGTATATGCACTGTTGTCAGTAAAGGGGGGGGCTTGTATGTGTTTTATTTCATAATTTACCGTCCACTCTCCACGTGGGAGAGCCATTCTTGCTGACTGTATTGTGAATGTCAAATCAATTTTTTTTCTCTGTTTCTCTTCTGAGCTGTTGGTCTTTGTCTTCTCAGTTTTCTTATGAATTATTTATTTTATAGACAATAGCCCTCTGGCTGTGACAGGAATTCAGAAATTTGCTTTTTGGAATGGCTGCTAAATTTATTGGTTGGTGACTTTTGCTGTGAGAAATTTTTAAAAGCACTTGAACTCAAACTTTTTCAAGAGCTCCTAAATTTCTAGTCATAGTTGTGAGACCCACAGTGACAATTTACTTGGTTTTAAGTGCATACTTTGTGCTCCAATCAAGGGAAAAGCAGTATTAGTCACTTGACATTATTAAGAAGCATTATCATGGAGAAAATCTTTATGTCATTAATGACTAATTTATTTCCAGCAATATTTGGATCATCCATCATTTCTATACTGCAATAAAAACAAACATTATTTCTTTATTTTCACTAGACAATTGAAATTTCTGTATCATTTTTTTATTTTGTTAGCATTTCTATTGTTTTATAATCATACATGCAATAAATAGTTGCTATAAAAACCTGAAAATACAATTGATTAATCAAATCAACTTAAAATCATCAGGAATCCTGGATCACAACTGCTTCCGATGTATATCTGCCCAGTGGTGTATTCTTATGTATTTATGTACAACCTTTAATCAAAATTTGCATTTGATTGTGTAAATTTCACATTATAACATTCTGTGTCAATCATATGAAAGCAAACCCCTCTGTGTGGCTGAACCACAATGAAAACATGATTAGACAAATGAAGAAAAATGTTCACAATATTCAAAGTACCTTAGCCTTAGCATTATTAGGCTACTTCCTTCTATGACAAATACATTGTACAAGAAAAATAATGGGTCTAATTTTCTATATTATTGATAATACAAACAAGTAAGCCCAATTACAGTTCCACCTCACTTCCTTTATAAAAGTAACAAAGGGTTAAGATAATTGCCAATGACTACAAATCTGAGGACAATGATTTTAACCAATACTCTTCTTCCATATCCATTAATATTTCTAATCATATAATGCTTAATAGTGACATTGCTATTTTTAACTTTCATAAATTAAAATTATTTCAAAATGTCCTTATAAAACACACAGTTGTGTACCTGCATTGTTTTCTCTGATTCTTTATGATTTTTTAAATGTTTAGAAGATGTATATCAATATGAGACAAATTAATGCTTATTGATAAACTTCTCTGTAAACAAATTGGTATGAATGGACCAGGGAATACCACATGCTCATCTGCCACAGCCAGGCCAACACCAACAATAGTCATTATCAAACTCCTAACTCTCTGCTGTTCTCAAAAAAAGGCATTATAATTTGCATTTTTGTAGTATTGTCAGTAATTTTAAAAATTAACTAAGGCCTTCATTGTTTGTAATTCTGTGAGCACATGAACTATGAACATGGATATGTTCTTTGTAGAAACAGCCTAATGATTGTCTACTAGGCTTGAGACAATAAAATTAGTAAAATTCACACTATGATATCTTTTCTTCCTTAAAGATAAGAATACTCAAGTATGAATGTGCAGAATAATCACTGTTTATTCCTAAGATCTTGAAGAACACATTGGGTAGCATGGCATGCAATACAATTTAGAGGCAAGTATAGTGTTGGTTGCACTCCTCATAACCCATGAGTTAAACATATACTGTCATCACTCATTCTATCCCTCTCTAAAAAGCACAACTCAAATTCATATTTCATATTCTGAGTTTGGTTGCTCTACACACCATTATTTCAAATATTACAGATTTCCCTCTATAAAGTTACCTCCCATTTTAAAAGAATCAAGTGTTTTAAGAGATCATGGCAGGTAGAGGACCAGATGGATTTGTGTGGGGGAGGATTACTAGTGTTATCTTAGATAACAATGAATCAGTCACTAAGATTTCAAAGTGGGATCACCAGGGTCTGTGGGATGACTCAGTGGGTAAAGGCACTTGACACCAAGCCTGACAACCAGAGTTTGATCCAGGGGACCCACATGGTGGAAAGAGAGAGCCAATTTCAGCTAGATTAGCTGTGTTGTGTTGTGCACATATTCACTATGATACACAAGCATCATGGCACATCTGTGGTACACATACACATATATATGTGCCTACAAACACACACATGTCAGCAAACAAATAAATGAATGTGATTAAAAAAACATTTAAATAAAATTTTAAAAGAAAGAAGGACCTTTATTAAAAGTATTGGCATATATTGGGTAATCCTACATCTAATTTTCAGTCATCAAAGCCATCATACCTAGCATAAATAGGTATATTTATGGTAACGTTTTAAATGATGTAGTTTATAAAGCATAAGCACACATAGGTACATGCATATGCATGTGCACACACTACACACACACACACACACACACACACACACACACACACACACACCTACCTCTGTTTAAAGACAGCAAAAATAACCTCACTGGAAATAACAGGTACCTCTCAAGATGTGTCTGAAACAAGTTTTGAGATCAATTTTCAGGATATTTCCCAATAAATGGAACATCAACCGATCCCACTTAATCAAGTAAGAGACTGTGCTGAAAACAATAAAAACTACAACACTCTGCAGCAGTTGACAGCCACGAAAGGAGAGGGTGCACAGATTGGAAATCAAAGCGAATGCAAAAACACAGAGACAGCATGTTTGCACACAGCTTCTTAAACATGATGCTTCCCGTTTCCCCACTGAATGAATCGAAGAGTGCACTTCTGAGATTTAGCAGGGACAAAGAATAGGAAATTTGGCTGTTTCTAGATAATTATGCACAAACAACCATTGGAATAAATCTAAACTATTTGTGTGTGTGTTTGTGTGTGTGCGCGTGCATGTGTGTGTGTGTGTGTGTGAATATCAAAACTAAAAACATGTCTTGAAATAGGAAAAGGGAAAGGATTGGAAGACCTTATTCCTTCAGTACTCTCTGAGCATTTCAGCTTCGCACAATCTTACATTTTAAAAATATTTATTTTAATGGGGCATTGAGGAAGGGCTCACATCACAGCATGGATTTGGAGGTCAGTGGAGATCTTTCAGGAGTAGGTTTTCTGCTTCCACCATGTAAGACCCCAGGGTCAAACTGAGGACATCACACTGAACCCTCTCACTGACCCTTGTTTTGTGTATTTTTGATTTATTAATAGAATAGTTGATGCATTAAACCTATACTTAGTGCCCTCTTTGTGTGAGTTGCTTTAAACACACATGAAAATAGAACAAAGATAACATCTCATGAAGATGACTATTGTCTTTTGTACTCTCCCTATCCATCTACCATTATATGTTCCTGAACCAGAACTCTATTAGAAGAGTGTTCTACAATTGACACATCTTCAGGGCAAAAAAAAAATCTGAATTTTATCCAAGAGTATTTATGTTACATATGATGAACCTGTAAACATTCTGTACATATTATATGGTGCACATATGCATGTCTGTCTAAGACAATTGTTGTACATATGGACTCCCAGACTCTCTGATACTCAAGAAATAAACACTATTGCTGATAACAGAAAAAATGGAATATAAATTTTCACTGCATTTTCTTCATCCTGATGGTATGAAACCAGTGGTCCCTAAACTCCCAGTTCCTTAGTGAAAAAGGAGTAGAAATAAAGAACTCTATTAGACAAGAATGGTATATACATTGCTGCCACACACTCCCAGTAAACCAAAATGTCAGATCCATTATCAAGTTGATAGAAATGTAGCTTTCATCCCTCATCAAAGAAGCTTTTGTGTACAAGAAGATGGAGACAATTACAGAAAGCCACAACTGGTCGAAATATATAGAACAACTGCCTGGAGAGTGCTCACCCCCAATTAATACCTAATACTATAAAATAATGTCTATACTAAAGGCTCAGCTAGCATCATGAAAGAGAGTGCAGAAAGCTTGTAAGAGCCAGCAAACCAGGACATCTGGTGAGAGGTAGTATCATCTATATGTGAGGAGGAAGCTATACCCACAAACTCTCAAGAACATGGCTGCGTGAACAAAATCTAAAAGTTAACACCAACAACTCATATACCAACATGCTTAGGAGAAATTTCACAAAGCCTCAACCTTTGATGAAGTATTACAAGCAATAAATGCCTGTTGAGAGAGGGAGAATCAGTCCTCTCCAGGTAGGACCTCCCTGATAGATTATTTAATTCCAAGTAGTCATTTCTAAACACGTAGACATATGAGAAAGACTGAAGGAGCTTAGCCAGTGGTGTTTATAAATATAACTATGTTTATGTGTGTGACACATGCACACACACATAACAATAATATAAAATAAAAAGCAATGAAGCTGGTAAGGAGGGGAATCTGGACATGAGGGGATGTGGAAAAAAAAAGAGGGAAGAGAAAATTATGTTAATATAGTGTACCTATATAAAATTCTCAAAAAATAAAATACAGTAATTAAAAATAAATAAACTCCCAAACCTGTACCTTTGAGTACATTATTTTCATTCCAAAATTTAGGCACAAAGCCATTTTACTGAACACTGAAGAAGCAATGGAGATTTTGAGGAAAAGCTATTAAAAGATAAAGTTACATATTAAGTGTGGGTTGTTTTTCATAAAAATATACTTTATGTAAAAATACCTTCAATATAGAAAATTATAAATTACATAAAAGTTCTAAAAAGTATTTATCAGGTGTTTTCTTGGGAATACCAATGGGGGTGTGCGGTAGATAAGAACACAGGTACTGGTCTCTGAATTCAGCCCTTGGAGAGACTATCACTAAAAATAAGGGACTAACAAAATTCCTTACCAGTGATAAAATGTGTGATGATAGTTTAAAATCATATTAAAAAAAAAAAAAAAACCCATGTACCTGCCACTCTAGAGTTTCCTAAGATGAGATTTTCCAGAGGAAATCAGCAGTGAATACTAGTGGACATGATCTTCATGTGGCTGAATGAAGTATGCTAGCATTTGGAAGACATGCATAATGTGCAAACCAAGCTTTTCTAACTGGCTCTTTCCTGATATTACGAAATTATGCATGGATGATGATGCATAAAAAATGCAGCTTAACAGAAGATAAAGGTTGTCAACATTCCTTCTTTCACATGGTTCCATATTCCACATTTCCACTGCACTTGAAAAAGCTAATATCTGTGAAGCTTCAGCAGAGTACCAAAACATACCATAAATATCTAAAAAGATTATTAAGATACTCCTTTCTTTGTCAGGAACACATCAGAGTGGGACCAGATTCTCATGATAGATGGGCAACAAAGGAGACACACCATGACAAATTGGATAAGCTAGCAGATGTGAGAACCAAATGTTTCCTATTAAGGTAAATTTTAAGAGATTCAGCAAATTTAACACAACATCAGGTTTTTTAGTAAATTTTTGTTTCAGAATAAAAACTCCTCATGAAGAGGCATTTATGACTACATTAACAAGCTTATTTAATTCTTTCTAAGCACAATAACTACTTTCAATTGCTCAAAGTCTAATGTGTAACACAGGTCAACAGCAATGTATGCAACTGGTGTCAGCAAAGACTCTTGGAAGTCCTTTCTAATTTTTCAGATTCTAAAGTGGTTCTGAAATGATCTGAATAGCTCAGGTATAAAGTACATTCCCAGTACAGCAGCGTGAGGGTTAGAATATACACTTCAACTTTTAGATTAAACACACACACACACACACACACACACACACACACACACACGTGCACACACGTGCACACACGTGTGCGCACACGTGCCAAAGTTTTCCAGATAGTTCACGGAGACAGTGAGAGAAAATGTTTCCTTCCTCCAGAGGCTTCAATTTCTGGAAATATCAGAATTTTTAATCTTGGTCATTCTGACAGCCAAGAAACATTTCTGTACTCTTAAAATTCCTGCTCTAACTCACTGTAGCCTCCATTGATTCTTCCACGTAGACACAACGCCCCCAAAAGCATTTATATGTCTTTCTTCTGTAGAGACAGAGAGGCAAAAGTTGCTTCTTTAATGTCCCCATCTTGATCAGTACAGCTCATTAACATTCAAAAGCATTGGACAAGTTTCTCCCACCCTGCCTGGCAACAGTACACACACACTCATATTTTCTCTCTTTTGCCACATTTGCACAACTTTTTTCTTTTCACAATATATGTGTGTCTGTGTTCTGTTTTTTTTTTTTAATGGAACATTACATACTAATACACAGAATGATTTTGTTCAGCTAAAAAAAAATCCACCAGTGATATGGGAATTTAAGTCAATTTAAATGTCACACAATAAATTAAAAAGACAGAAAAATGAACAACAAGATGTCAGTGTTGGCTGCATCAGTAGAAGGGTGGCCACAAAGTAGAGTGGGAAAAGTAATCAGCTTTGCCTTTAAACTTCTTCATCTTATTTGGTTTCAATTGATAGGAGATATACTACTGCTGTAATCTAAGAGACTCCAAAGATAGGAATATGAAATGATGCATTGTATTTCTCTTTTGTACTTAGTTCCTAATCACAAGTTCTGTTACATGCTCAGTGGTCCTAAGCATATTTCCTTAGTCTGATTTACGCAACATTATTTGCCATACTGAATAAATAAATTGTGGCTAAGTTCTACAGACGTCAATTTTATCTCAATGAAACATTCAAGAAACATGTCATTATTCAAGAATTATTAATTAAGAATACTGTCATAAAGTTCAAGGCACACTGATCTGGGAATCCAAATCACTTTCTGCCATTTCTACATATTACTATATCAAGGCCCCCAGGAAAGAAAGATCTTTAGGAGTTTTATCAACTTTGTATGATACTGCTCAAATATTTCCAACCAAATTGTAACCTAACTTTATCCAAATCTGGAAAGGATGAGCTCTAAGCATAGTAAGGAGAAGCTGAGAGCAGTTACATTCTTAGTAGCTCATAAAGAATGCAAGTTAGCTGTAATGAGGCATTTAGAGATATGTATTCAACAATGGTACTATGGCCAAGAATACAGCATACCCAAACTCCTATCACCCATCAGCCTTTTAATTGCAATTGTTACAACTGCTTATAATATCAAAAACAGCAAATTACTGTAAGGTGTTCTCCATGAGCAATAGACTATACAATATAGAATAAGTCTGTGATAGGCTCTGTATGAGTGTATGAAGAGATATTCAGCAACAGAGACATCTAATGATGCACTTTTGAAATACATCCTATTGACAAGTGACACGTGAAAGGTTTTTAAGCACCCACTAAAATACTTGGTAAATACCACATGTGCATTAAGCATGCAAGCAATGTCCTTTTCAAAATGACAACAAAGTCTGGTTTAGGAGTCAAACCCCCAAAGGAGAATGGATAGGTGCAGATGTCCTATAAACCCCACCATATGGATGGAATGACTACCAGTTCATGACCTGGCATAGTTGCTTCTCATGATGTTGGACTCTGTTTGGGCACTCTGCCACAGAGAACCTAATTCTGCTCCAAATGAACCAACGATTTTAGCCTGTTAATTGATATGGTCTCTTGACCACATTTACATTAGAAGACTCCAAGGTCATTTTACAAAATATTGGTTATTTTTCACTATCCTCTTAATGGTGAAAGCATTTCTCTTTCCTCTTTGTTTAATTTTATTCTGATGTCTGCTAAGCTTCAGTGGATCTGAAGAACAGTGGCCATTGTGGGGCTAACAGATACATCAGCCTTTCTGCATAGCTGCATTGTGCTTCCCTCACAAGGTCCAATATGATTTTACAGAAGCACACACAAAAAGAGAAAACCACTGCCCTGTATACCAACTTCTAACACAAGGGCATTAGAAGGAACACAGTAAGATGCAACTGTTGAAGAGCAATAAAGGCTTACTACCCAGTCAAAATGATCAATGGACTAATGCTGCACAAAGATATTAATATTTAGAGCAATAGCATCCTGTGTTGGGTAGAAGCAAAAGACTTGACTATATTGTATATTCAAAAACATGTTACAAAATTTCTTAATTTCAGTTGCATCAAATGCTATATATTTGAGCTTAAAATCATGTATTATAATACATGTATATATCAAATTTTGTATATGGAGCACTGTTTCCATTTCAAAGCCTTTAGATATGGAAATGCATACTGATATATCACCAATGGTTTATACTAGCTCTTCTAAAGGTTCCTAGGGAAAGTTTGGGCAGTCCTCATCAGTTTCCTTTACTTTCACATAAATTTATGTTTAATTAGTTCCCATTCATAATCTCCACTCTAACAAAGAGAAAGCTGTTTGCACAGAACTCTAGGGGTAAGGCCCTGCTTTTCTGAATCACAATACTTTGGCTTCTACTGACAAAGTGGCCTACTTCCTCTAAACTAGAGTTTATTTCGCTTTTGCCCAGGGAAACATACAAAACAGAAATCAAACATCAGGGAAACCAGAGCATTTTTGAACTCTGAGAGCAGGGGGTGGGTAGGCATACAATGTCACCCTCAGAGATTTCATCAGCTAAACTTGGTTTAGGATCCGTCCCTAGAAAACACATGTGACCTGGAAAGTAAGGATGACCTGAGACCACCAGCAATGAAGCATGCAGATCTTTGTGCTTTAACTGGTGGGAGATGCTCCTCACAAAAAAAAAAAAAAAAAAAAAAAAAAGAAAGAAAAAAAGATGACTCTGCTTTTTAACTTTTTTTTTCCTGTCAGGTCTCTATTAGATTCATAAAATCCCTGTTCCTTACTTTGGACATTATCCATTTTATTAGGCACTTTCATGCATGAGATTTTATTCAGTGTCTGAGGTTTAAAAAAAAATCTAACGTATTTCATATCCTCTAAATTTTTGTGAGCACACAGAACATTTAAAATAAAAGTTTATAGCCAAGTCCCAAAGATGTAACGCTGGCATATTACACTTCTTAGCACACAGCTTTGCTAACTCTCCCTCCCCTGCTAACCTGCTGACAATAATGCTTACTTTCCTGAATGAAAGCTACTCCATTAAATGAAATAGAAGCGACATGAGAGACAGCTTGCTGGCATTGGGGCTGGTATCTGAATGTCCTCAAAGCCAAATGCAGCATAATTCTCATTTATTGAAAAGATTTACATGGAAAGAAGGCCTGCTACAAGGAACATTTTTTCCCTGGGTCCCTTAGAAATGCCTCACATTTTTCCATCAGGCATTTCTTGCTCATATTTCTGCTATTTTTGTGTTAGCCATTTTCTCTTTTGATGCAAGCAAAGGAGGTCACAGAAAAGTCCTGAAGAAACTCATTAAGTGAAGCCACAGCAGGTCAGGAACAAATGTAGACATGAAATGCAAACAGCATTGGCTGTTACAATCAAATGTAATTAGATCCAAACATTCTCTTCAACTTACATATGGAAGAAAAAAATGCTCATTTTTTCAGTAAATATCTATGATTTACAAAATGCAAAAGTTAATGTATAGATTAAACTTTGCCATATCTGAAACATTAAAGGTAATTGAGTTGGCCTCTTAATCTTCTTGGCATTTACTACTGGAAACCCATTAAACAATAAGCTAACAGCACATGTAGATTACTATTTTCTACACACAAGCACACTTAGAGAAGCATCAATTCTTTCCTAGCATGTTAAACACTCACAAAATTAGGGGATCAGCTCACATTTCCTAAACTTTATTTTTCTTAAATAAATTTTCTACCTGTTAATGATATCATGATATTAAATGGTACACAATTCTTCATTCCTTATGTCACACCTTTATGATACTGAACGATACAATATAAATGGTTTGAAACATCAGAGTGTGAAATAACCATTCAGAAAAGAAGTCACTGTATAGTAAACCTCTTTATGAGACTGTGGTACTTGGAGAGGAATTGTAAATGGAGAAGTGTAGATTGCTTTGATTTAGAAAATTGTTACCATTAAACAGTTTACAAAGAGCCTAGTGTTTCTGCATCATTATCCTCAATGTGTCAAAGTCAGCATTTTCACAATATTTAATGCACTCCCAACGTCCTCATAAATAACATTTATATGCCTGCACAGCTACTCAGTACTGTAGGTAACACAGCATGATCATCTGAAGCAGAGTGCATGAACCTGAAACAAAGATGGATAAGGGACCATGAATGTCTCCAGGTAGAATCAAAACCATGCCACCGTAGCAACACAATTGACTCAATGCTTAAAGCCACCATGTTACCTGCAGTGTAGAAAACAGGCCAGGACCAAGAATGTCTTCAGGTAGAGTCAAAAGCATGCCACCTCAGCAACATATTTGACTCAATACCTAAAGCCACTGTGTTACCTGGGGGGTAGGAAACAGGCCAGGAAGCAAGCTGGGCCTGATGTGCACAGTAGCATCTTGCTGCTGTGCAACAATGTAGGATAAGCAGGTGGCCCAAGGCCTGGCACTGCCATTTATTTTCATTGGGTGCTTTACACTGGAAGAGGTCTCTTCTCCTCCTGCAGACAACCCAACTTTAAACCATCATTCTACTCTTCTCCACCTGTTCAGATCCCAACAGAGACATGTCAAGTCACTGTCTCTCACGAGAAATCAACTGCACTTAGGGACACTGGCCAAAGTCTTCTGTGAAATTCTCAGCACTGGTTTGAAATTTTTACATAATGTTAAGATGAAACCTTGCCGAACTCCATGGATACTTTAATAACTTTCAGCTGCAGGAATTATAAAAAGCCTGTCCCATCAGTAGAATTATAAAACAAATACCAAATCCTTTACATTAAAAAAACAAAACCAGACTTCCAGATGCATCTCCCTTATTACTGAGGGCACTGGATAATGCAAAGAAAGTGTTCATGAAAGGTACCCAGAAACACTGGGGGCTTAAAGGAATCCATTATTGGCCTAACCACATAAGCGAAGATTAAAATAATATGATGACCTCAAGAAATTTTGATGTACTAGCTTAAAAAAAAAAACAGTTGTATTTTTGGAAGATAACCTGGAATCAAGCATCAAAACACCTCACAAGTACAACCTCTGACCTACTAATCATACTCCTATGAGCTATTCTGAGAAACCCATCAAATTGGCAATTAAAAGCAGCAGGCTGAATACTATATAGTAGAAGAAAACATGGAAATACTACACATATCATGTCATAGAACACTGGACAAATAAATTATAATTTTAATTGAATCTACACATTTAAAAATGATGATGACTGGGCATACATAACTATGCACAGGGAAAGTAGATTCATGTGTTTCGAGGCTCACAAAGAGTCACACAGAACTGAGGTATGCTGTGAGCATTCATTTGCTGGGGCACATGCGATGTAGTGATGTTTTTCATTTTTTCCCCTCCTCTCTCCACCGTCTTCTGGGTTCTAGGCTCGTAGACATATATCTCTGTGGTGTCTTCCTCTCCTGAGCTTTGCAAGGAGTGAACCAGCTTGTCCTACATGAACTTTTCTCATCTCATGTAAGCACAGAGGCAAAAGAAAAAGATTAGAGAGGGGGGTGAGACTGCACTCCATTTTACTTGAATGTTTTGTAGAAGGGAGTTTTAATTTAGGAGAAATTGATGAAAAACATTCAGACATCACCCCAATGACAGATACAGACAGAAGAAATGATCACATATCAGAGATGAATTATCACTTTTAATCCACACTCTTTTCATGCACTAAGAAACAAAGGATGTTCTGTGACACGTCATGTAACACGTTTCCTGGGGAGATGTGAACAAAGATCTCCCCACCAAGGACAGGGACTAACAAAAGACCAAAGCCAGGATGCCACTAAAGTCTGAGTGGGTATAAACCAATAAGTTTTATTGTGCTTGCTTATAGGAATATGCGTCAGCGGTTACTTGTAGGAGCAGAAATGACTCAAAGACAGGTGCATCACCAAAGCCCACCCCAGCATGGTGACAGCTCATGAAAGCTGAAAACTTGGAGTACGCTGCACAGTCTGCAGGCATCATGAAAGATTGGAGAATCTTTCCAGGAAGATCTATTGCTCTGAGCCTTTTCCGGGCAGCCCAGCTGCTGTCCTGAGATGTCTCTATGCAGTGCCTATATCTCACATGAGTTTGAGGAGAGTGTGGCCACATTTTCAGGCACTTCCTGAATCTATTGAGTTGTGTACTTCCCGAGTTTAATGGAGCTTCCCATCCGGTAGCATGGGATGTTTCACCTCCTTGTTGGATACCCTATCTTTTCAAAGAGATACCCACCATGGTGAAACTTGAGAAAAATGCTATACAACGGCTAGAATTTTCCTTAACATAACACTATTCTCTCTCCCTGTGGATCATAGGAGACTTGTGTGTTGCTGTGTAATTTTACCACTAGATGCTGCATGATATGAACATACAGTGTTTGGCTACTGGAATTGCCTAATTCTTCTGTCATGAACACTCAATGCTTACAAATATAAAATATACTTCACAAAGAAATATAACAATCTGGCCTTGTATCTTTCTCTCTCTCTCTCTCTCTCTCTCTCTCTCTCTCTCTCTCTCTCTCTCTCTCTCTCTCTCTCTCTCTCTCTCACACACACACACACACACACACACACACACACACACACACATGCATGTACTTTCCCAGTACTACATAAGTCTTAGTAGGGCAAATAATCAAACAATCATTCTTTTCCATTCACAAGACAAATCTATGAGTTAGATTTACACCATTAGAATATTATATGTGGCCCCAAACTCCTGTAAGAACTTTAATCACTGTAATGATTAATTGTGTCAAGTTGAATGGCTTTGGAAGCAACTAAAAGGCAAAGCACTGGAGTACTCCCGTGAGGGATTTTCTTGATCACATTACTTGAAGTAGGAAGATCTATCTTAAATATGGGCAGTCCCTTCTAGTGGTGCCCCAGACAAAAGGTAATGAAAGAAGGGGCTTTTTAATCCCTTTTGCCCACTTGCTTTCTGTGGTGATATTTTATTTGTACATTAATAAATAAAGTTTGCCTGGAGATCAGAGGAAATAGCAAGCCATTAACACAAAAGTCAGGTAGTGGTAGCACATGTCCCTAATATGATCACTTGGTTGGCAGGGTCTCTGTGTGTTCAAGGTCACACTGGGAACACAGTCAAGGGTAGTGACACATGTCTTTAATCCCAGTACCAACCATAAAGACCTACAAGTCTATACAGACAGGCAGTGACAAGGAAGTGAGGTAGAAGAACTAAGAACCAATAAGAGGGCAGAACAGCAAGGCAATAAAGGCATCGGTAGACAGGAAGTAGCTCACTTTTAGGAGCTGCAGAGCTGGAGAGGTAAGGTGGTTGGTGGCTCTCCCTATTTCCTTAATCTCTAAGGCTTTTACCCCTATATTTGGCTCCTTGTTTTTATTTAATAAGACCGCTTAGAGATTTGTCTACAGCTTTCACTCTCACTGACATATTCATCTATTCTGTTGCTGCTACTGCTGCTGCATTCTATCACTGATATCAGAGTCCAGCTTCTATGGGCTTCCAACATGGTATGGTCTAAAAATTGGTGGCTCTATATATATGCTGGAGGCACCAGGCATCATGAATTGAGCAACTACCAGATTCTCAGCCTCTCCAGTGTGAGGCAGCCATTGTTGGACCACCCAGATGCTATCATACATGCAATTCTAACATATCCATTTACAACATATATTCATCTATTAGATGTGTTCATCTAGAGAGCCCTCACAAATACAATTCACCAAGTCTCTCATATCAATGGTACTAAGACCATGGAAAGTTAATATGACTATGGGGTAAAGAGGTGAGGTTCTGAGGAAGTGATTAGATTAGATCTTTATGATTGAGCCTCCGGAATTAATTTCTGTTAGCTGTTCATGTTAAAGGCACAGACACAAACACACACACACACACACACACACACACACACACACACACACACTGAGACATACACTCCTGATGTGATGTAATACAGCCCAAGGGGACTTTCCCCTGAATATACAATATTCTCTTTGGAACTTGAATTCTGATCACTATGAGTCAATGTCTTTTTTTTTTAGATATAGCCCATATCAGGTATTTTGTTGTAGTAACATAGGCTAATATAGTTTTCTTGTCTATATTGTTAAGGGACACTACAAGTCATCATAGGTGCAGAAAGGAAAATGGAGAAGGGAAAGAAACAGGGGACTCTGAACCATAGGAACTACTCCTTCAGATGACCTCTGAAAGATGCTGTTATATGTTCTTTGTACTGTCCCTGTTTAGGGAAAGTGTATACTTTCCTTGACTCACTGCTCTAGATATTTTGGCATGCCTGTTCCTCAAGTCTGATATGCTCAGCCAAAGATAGACATATAGGCTTTATTTCTTTGCAAAAAAATTCAGATGCAGCTACCTAATGATGAAGCCATATATCATTCTAAAAGGCCCCTTCCTCCTACCAGCCAATGTACCCACACAAATCAAATGCCTTAGAAGAAAATAACACTAACCTCACCCAGTATGTCTGGGTATCATATAAAATGCATTTAGGATGAACAGCTGGGGAACTACCTGCCATAATCACTTCAGCATTACACAGGGCTTGAACGTGGTCTTGTCTGGGACATTTGTTGTTTGATTGCTGAACTCAGTAATCAAAAATAAGAACACAATTGGTGGGAATAAAAACCCTTGCTGTTTGCGGAAATAAAAAGCATGAACCCTTCTCCTTCTGTATAGAAATGAAGCAGAGAAGAAAAGTAGTAAAGACAGACAGACTAGACTATATCTACTGTGGCTTCTTACTAGAAACAATTGCATCTGAGTATGCCACAGTAAAGATCCTCCAAGCATGGTATCCGGATCAGCAGCCTGACTCTGCCTCACCCTATACTCACTGAACCAGAAACTCTGAGCATGGGGCTGGAATGGTGCTGAGCTGAAGCTCAGAGGGATTCTAATACACACTACAGAATGGAGCTCCTACTCAGAAAGCTAGTATCAGACCATAGCTAGTATAAAATGTAGATTAGATATGCTGCTAAAATGTGTCTTCCACCACAGCAGTTAGACATGAAGTATCAGAGTACCTGAAACTTACTTTGTAACAGAAAAAGAAACAACAGCTTTCTATATTCTACCCATTCAAAGACAGAAATATAGAAAGGTGATAATAGTAAATATAGGGTGAGTTTCAATGGGCCAAGGCCCAGGAATCAGAGTGTTGACTGAGAACCCTGCTTTTCCATAGGCTGAATATTTGTATCACACCCAGCAGCTCAGCTCTAGAAGTCATCCTTATTTCTTAGATACTGACTTCATAAGCATGAATAATTGCTTGGATTTGAGAAACCTATAATAGCTTCATCTACATTCTAGTTATCTGAAAACAGTGATCTCTCAACATTTCATCTGATGATTGCTGTTTTCCTACACCATCACAGACTGCATTTCCATCATCTTGCTAACATGAAGGCAACATGGCCAGCAATTTTATAAACACATGCTGTATGGCTAATTCCTGTAAACACTCCCTTCTTAGAGGGAAGCTCTTTAAGTTTAAGGAAATAAACAAAATTTACAAGGCTCTGAAAACCTTGATAGGCACAAGATTCATAAGTAATGTTCCTAGGTTATATAAATAAATAGTGATAATGACTGAGAGACGAGAGTCAGTTAAGCTGTCTGACAATTGTGCAGGTAGAACCAATGATGTAGCTTTTGTGAATCATCATCCTTGTTCCTCTAAGTTCCTCTCACTCACCCTCTTGTACGTAACCCCAAATTCACTACTTTACTAAGCTGGACTTGAGCAATGGTTTCTTGGGCATGTTGCCAGTGCCCTACCTAGGATAAAAGGACACTTTCTCATCTGCTCCCAGGAGGGAAAAAAAAACACACACAACTCATTATTAAATCACTTAATAGGGAGGGGCAAGCCTGCAGAAAGGCTTTTTAAAGATCACTGTAGGCTAGAGTGATGGTTCAGCAATGAAGAGCACATACTGCTCATGCACAGGTCCCAAGTTCAGCTCCCATCACAAGTACTGCCTGTAACTCCTGCTCCAGGGGATCTGGTGCCCTCTTCTGGCTTCTGTGGGCACTTGCATACATGTAGCATACACATAGACACACAGAAGTAAATCTGGAAACAAACAAACAAAAACCCAGAAAAATTATTGTCAGATTTGTTCTCACAGCAAGTTCAGATCTACTTTGGACTCTAGGCTCACAGCAAAAGGTCTAAATTCTGACATGACTTACTAAACTTTAAATTATTCATATGATTCCTGCCTGTGAGCTCTACTGGGACCTACAGATTCCATGAAATGTATGTTCAGACAGGAAATAAGTGGTGGAGAATCAAGTCAGTGAATCAGGGTTAACTTAAACTTTTCAGCATGTTACAAGATTGACAGCAAAGAGCCATGAAGATGGGAAAAGAAAAACTATATCCAACACTTTCGATGGTGTGAAGGATGCCATTTAGTATTTGATATTTTTCCCTGTCCCCCAAAATGTGAAGGTATTGAAAAAAAGAAAAACACAGTTATTGCATAAACCATCTCTATAAAATGTTAGTGCTTTTGACTAATAAAGCTGAATTAATTAAGAATGTCCTATTTCTAAAATATATTAGCTGGCTGCTGCATGTTTCACTATCAATTTCATTTACACAAAGTATGTGTCACATCTATGGCTACCAGTTAATAAGATATTTGCTATTAGTTATTTCTCCTGTCAGAGATGTGTCTCTGCTGCCTAATTTACATAATTATTAAGCATCTTGCTTTTCTGAGTACTTGTACAGAGGTCATATCAAGATAACAAACTAAAGATGTTTCAAGATACTCAAAGAGAAGAGGAAGAAGTAGGGTCGATGACGGCCAGAATATTAAATGACCAGTTTATTCCTTAAATTCAGCCTCTCAAAAAGCAAGAGCTCTTCCCTGCCCCCCTTTTTAAGTTTAAGCTTTCCTGCTTAATATGCTATTACTTGCAAAGACAACTGAGTGATAAGACAAGAAAGAAATAAGGAGCATGAATGTGGCTCAGAGGTAGAGTGCTCACACGGAATGCCAAGCACTCTGGGTTCAATCCCCAGCACAACAAAGAGAAAGGGGAGAGATTAAAAATTAGAATCCATGCAACTCTACCTAAAGACAACTTTTTAAATTGATTTTCTGGCATTCTTTTCTTCCTAGAGTATGTGTTTACACACTTCTATTGTATTTAAGAGCTTTGAATGTTTATAAAAATGAACTCTAGATTACCATTCTGAATATTCCTAAAATTATTTATACTTTTCAAAATATATTTGCTTTGAGAGCTATAGCTTCTGAAAATGGAAGGAAATCATTGTGACTTAAATACAGCAACAGTAATCAGAGGAGGGAGATATCCTAGGTAACTACTGTTGCAACATTCATTGGTCACTATCTGTCTCCATGTTAAGAAATCAACTTGTAAATTAGGGAAGATTAGGACCATCGAGTCATATTTTCCTGAAGATAATCTCTAATCTCAAGTAGGGAGAATCAAATGAATATTTTTGGACAGAACACTTCACACCTACCTAACATACAATTTAAGTTTTAGTCCCTATCCAAGGGACACTTGCAAAAGAAAAGGTTTATTTGGCTAACAGGTTACAGTGCATCAAAGAAAGCCAAAGCTAGAACACATGGAGGAACACTGCTTACTGACTTCCTCTCTTCTGGCTGGCTCAGACATCTTTCTTGTACATCCAGGCTCACATGCCTAGAGATGACATAATCAACAGTGTGCTCTGTATCAATTAAAAATAAATAAAATGCCTTACAGACACGTCTAACATGGACAGTTCTTCAGCTGAAAGTTCCCTCTTTCCAGGTGACTTTAAGTTCATATCAAGTTGACAGGTGAAGCTAACTATGACTTTATCCTCATTTTCAACTCTGACTCGCATAAATTCACTTTAAACCATAGCCTTTTGTTTCCTATTTGTCCCTAAGATCTCACATTGATATCATAAAATACAGTACAACTTAGAAAGACCTGCAGTCTTTAAAAGATTTGAACTATTTAAAAAGTTCAAGATCCCTTTAAAAGTCCAAAGCCACTTAACTGGGGGCTCCTATAAAATTCAAAATAAGTTACACACCTTCTTGTTCCAAGAAGGCAGAATCAGCGCGCAGTTACAATCATATCAAAGTAAAAACAATGTTGCCATTGTCTTGGACTTGCTCATGATCTTCTGAGCCCCAAAGGGCTTGGGCAGCTTCACGTCTGATGTGTGTACTACCACATTGCACACAGCTTGTCTTGTAGGTTTATGTACACTCCACTCCACAAGTGCCCCTGTCTTTGCTGAGCATTGCACAGTCCAATACCCTGGGATCTACAATGCAACTGAGGCTTCAACATCACTCACACCCTCTCCTGCCGCTCTTGTCACACTTCAACCCTGCCACAGCTTGCCACGCCTCTGCTCTTTCCATAGACCCTTCAATCAAGTGTCTCCACGGCAACTGGGACCGCAACTTCTTCTGCCTAATTGCAGCATGTGACAAGCCTGCATGTGTCTGAAGCAGATCTTCAGAGGACTTGCTGTGGATTCTGAAATAGATCTGCAGTGAGCACACGGTGAGCTCATAATAGGCCCACATTGGGCCGTTGGAGCCTGGTTTCTAGCACAAAGCCTCTATGGACAGGGAGAAAGTGAATACATAGCACCAGCCTTGCTCTTGGCTCAGATCACTTGGCTCTGGAGTCAGCTCTAGGGAATCGAATGCTATGTTTAAGCAAATCATCATATTGCCCCCTTTACATTGCACAAACATACAACAAAGAAAAGGATATTGGTTAAATAAATCAGTTACTGAACTTATCATTGGATTTTAAACAGTCATACCTGTCAGTCATTATTTTTGGCTCAGAACAAGAGAGCAAAAGAAAGAAATAAAAGTCTAACAAATGACAATTAGAACGAAACTGTCATTGGACTGGCATCTGACAACCTATCCTAAGAGAAAATTAATTCTATGGGAATTTCTATGTCATAATGGAAATGCATTACTTTGTGTTAAAGAATCATGGGAAAATACATATGAAATAGCACAAAAGAATGAGTCCATGGATAAAATGTTGGGGGGATTCAGTTTGAATTTAAACATCACAGTTTTTTTTGTTTGTTTGTTTTTTGTTTTTAACTTTTTTTTATTCTGTTTTTTATGACACTGGGTGGTCCACAGTTTGCTACAGAGCCCTAATTGGCCTCAACCTTCCCAGTACTGAGAGCACCAGCATGTGCTACTATAGTTGGCTATGTTAAAAGTGTGCGTCAAAGTGTGTTTTACCGTGAACATTATACTATCATTTTAATATCACCATTTACATTCAGTAAACATTGTAAAGCAATAAGAAGCAAAGGCAAATTATTTTTTTTTTTACTGTATGCCAATCAATTTGGATAATGGAGAAGTAAAGTAATATCCCAAACACAAATGCTGAATAATTTATGACCCTAACAGTAATAACTAAAATATGATTACCAAGTTGCAAATTTTGAAATTAACTCAACAACGGACCTTCTTGGCTATCTGATTTGGGTTTTGTTTTTCTTTGTTCCTTCCTTTGAAAAGGCAAAGATTAGAGTCTCTATATAAATATATTGGCACAAAATGAGGCTTACAGTTTTTCTAAGAAAGATGAGTAGAAGTTGAGTTTGTTTGAGAGAAAACATTCTAGCAACTTACCAAAGGGAGCAAAATTCAATGAATGCTTTGTACCAAAACAGAATGCTAAGAGGCATTGCCCATGGATAGGGCATACTCTTTTAACTCTGAAGAAAAGTTGATTGCTTTCTGAGGGCTGCGAGTGAAGTCAATACATGAACACTGTCCCGATGGACCAACTGAATAGGCTAAATGCAAAAGTAAAATGTCAGCACCCGCCCAACATTCATTCTCTACCTCAGAAGGGAAAGAAAATGTATAAAAAAGGCAAGATTTAAAGAAGGGTTTAACACAGGAGTTCCATTCCCTCTATCTTCCAGAAACTCTAATAGCCAGGTTTTAATTGAAAAGGCTCAACAAAGGTCTTGAAAATTGGTTTCACAAATGATCTCTTGAACCCTACTAGGTAAGGAGGTTGTGGGACCAAAGATGAATTTATTGAGGACAGTGAAGTCTCTTCAAGGGTATATCTAAAAATCCACAAAATTAAGATCACTCGGCTGAGGTCTGTGATGTATTACATCAGAATTTATCAACACTGCAGGATTTCTAAATCATTACCCCTCTGTTAGGGTCAGCATTCTAAATGTTACTCAGGGGAAAGTGGCTATGTGTAGAAATAAATAAACAGGAAAACAAAAGAGTATGGGAGAGGTAGTGGAAGGCATCACTCACTGACATCTGCTCATCCAGCTGCAGCCAAAAAGCAGATGAAAATGAAATACAACATAGAGCTCTCCCCACACAGGCCAGCACTGAAAGGAAAGCTAAACAGTAGATCTACAATAGGAAGGGAGACAATCATCCTGTCCGTCTGTCTGTCCAGATGCATGCTTGAAAATTCATCTCTTTTGAAGATAGTCCTTTCTTCAAGCATTGTTCCACAGAGGAATAGAGGGGGAGTAGTGTCCACCCAGATCCAGGCTACTGCCATACCAACTAAGGGAGGTCTACCTTAGACCTTCTAATGGTGACAGCCTGTGGTGTTCCCTAGGACACTTGGCTGGTTTTCCATCCTTGAGACCAAATGGCAGCAGGACTCCCAGACACCCTTTAAGAAGTCTTTCTATACAGAGGCCTGAAGACATTCTACCTCTCCTTAAGCAATTATAAGAATTCTCTGTGGGCATAATTATCCATGATCTCAGCATAATGTTCAGATTTCATGGAGTGCCAGAATGGTTAAGTATCTTATCACACAATATGTCATAGAACCACAGGACTTCTGAGCCCCAGGGCAACTGTTCTAAATAGCAGACAGGTTAGCTTTCTCTCTAGACATCATTCTGCAATTATTACACACCAAACAATAAGATTGCATTTCTTTACCTTTCTTCTTCTCCATTAACTCTCCATATAAGAAAGAATTATAAATCACTTTCATTTTAGGTTGATTATATGCACTGTGGTGTTTTAACATGAAGTATTAGAAATTAAAATCTCGCCGGGCGGTGGTGGCACACGCCTTTAATCCCAGCACTTGGGACGCAGAGCCAGGTGGATCTCTGTGAGTTCGAGGCCAGCCTGGACTACCAAGTGAGTTCCAGGAAAGGCGCAAAGCTACACAGAGAAACCCTGTCTCAAAAAAACAAAAAAAACAAAAATTAAAATCTCTCACTTCAATCTATCATTTCAAAGGCTGGGTGCCCATCACTCTATATACTTATTAGCTAACAGCCATGCACAGCAGTTTTAACCCAAGTTTTATAGCAAAAGCCCTGGTTCTAGCAGCCCAATAGGTTAGCCTTAACTACCATTCCTAAGCCAGGCTTAGATCCTTACCTCAGAGCACCAATTAAAGAGACAAGGAATGTTGAAAAGCAGAAAAAGGGGAGTTCATCAGTGCAAATAGGGAAGAGAAATGAGTAAGAGAATCCAGTAACCCCAGGTCTGTGCTCTAGGATCAACATGATGGACTTTCAATTTAAATACAGTAAAAATTATGGCAGAGGCAAGGGGAGTACGTAATTAAACAGTTCTGCCTATCACCGTCCTAGCTGTGGATCTGTAGGGAGGTTCATAAAAGCAGTTCATCCCCATCATCAACCGAGAGGTCTAACCTCTTGCCTATGATGCTCTCATGGTTACAGCTTCACAGTTGTTCCCTTGGGAGTGGTCTGTCTTGCCTGCAAACCTTACCCTTTTAGAATTCAAGGTGACTGCACATTTAGGACTGTGACTTATCCTTGTGCCTTCCTCACTGGGAGAATGAGAAAGGTTAGGTAACCATAGTTTGTAGACATTCCTTGACTAATTAACAAGCTGCTTGTTTCTTTTCTTATTGCTCTGATAAAGTATACCTTAAGCAAGAAAGGGTTTCTCTTGGTTCACAAATAGAGTACAGTCCATCAGGGCACAGTAGTCAAGGCACCAGAGCTTAAGCTTAACATAACCACTCACACAGGGCAGTGGTAGTACATGCCTTGAATCCCAGCACTCAGGAGGCAGAGCCAGGTGGATCTCTTGAGTTTGAGGCTAGCCTGGCCTACAGAGTGAGATCCAGAACAGGCACTAAAACTACGCAGAGAAACCCTGTCTTGAAAAAAAACAAAAAAAAAAAAAAAAAGAAAAAAAAAAAAAAAAAAAAAAAAAAAAAAAACCAAAAAAAAAAAAGAAGAAGAAGCTCACATTGTATTGACAATCAGGAAAAGGAGGGCATGAATGCTGGCACTTAGATAGCTTCCTCCTTTTTATGAAATCCAAGATTTAAGCCCAGAGAGTATGTCACCCGCTTTTAGGATAGGTCTTCCCACCTCCATTAGCCTAATAAATATCATCCCCTATAGACACACCCAGAAGCTAAATCATCCTTCAGAGGTGAACCAGGAAGCTTGCCTACAAGTGACTCATCCAAGGTCCTGTCAAAATTATCAATTAACACTAACCATCACACAGGCCAACATGCAGAGTAATCACCACTTGACCCCAAATAAAGGAGACAGGTGCAATAGGAAGAAAAATTCCTAGGCTTATTTGCCATTACTTTGTGAGACAATATAAGTAGCTTATACTTCTTTTTTTTCTTTTAACAGTCTCTTTTTATGTGACAGTGTTACAAGTAAATGTGGAATTGTGCTTCTCCCATTGTTCTGCAGTATGAAGAAATAATTGTTTTTCATATGAATGGACTTCCCTCACAACTAAAGAGTAGATGGTTACAAGATGCCTTGGTAGGTAAAAGTGTTTGCCATGAAAAGTCTGGGGACCCGAGTTTGGTCTCTGGATCCTACAGTGAAATGAGAGAATATACTACCAAAATTGTCCTATAACCACATATATGCCATGGTATGGATGCTCATGCACCCACCCACTCACCCACATACATGCGCGCGCGCGCCCGGGCACACACACACAGAGAGAGAGAGAGAGAGAGAGAGAGAGAGAGAGAGAGAGAGAGAGAGAGAGAGAGAGAGAGAGAGAGAGACCATGAATGCACACAGTAATAATATTCTTTTCTAATGGAAGTAGTGTTTGGACAATTCAATACTGAAATTTTCAAAAGTCTTAAACTTGGTATTAAAAAGTAACTGCAATGAGATGAATGATTACTATAAACTAGGCAGAGTGACAATGTAACTGTTTTCCATGAGTCAAATCACTTAATTTTTCCAAAAATGTAGCTGCCTAAGTATTATCTAAGGTGTTGAGTGACTGGTAGTGTCATAGGCTAGTAGGTAGTACAAGACACAACTTAAATGCAGGGAGTCACATATTTAGAGCCTATGACCCAAGCCTTCTACCCCTGACCATTTATCCACACATCTGGAAACATATCTACATAAAGACTTGCACAGAAGGGTCACAGTTTTCCTGGTAAATTATTAAACATAAATGAACAAATAAATAAATAAATAAAATGCAGGAACTGTCTAAATGTCCATCAGTCCTTGATCAGGGATAAATGTTACCTCATACACACACAATAAAAGAGTACAAGTAAACTGATATGTAAGCAACATGAATGATACTTAAAATAAGCTAATTCGTAAAAGCTAAACTGCATAGTAAAAAGAGATGTCACATGATCTCATTTGCATGCAAGGAAATGCAAGCTCATCCAAACTGATACAAAGCTAATCAAAGACTGCCCAGGGAGAGACTAGAACAGAGTATAGGTGAGGTGGATTCAAATGGATCAAGAAGAAACTTTGGACATGAGGGCTAGTTCATTAATTTAATTATGATATTAATTTCATGGGTGACTGTATTGGTCAAAATTTATCAAACTGGGCATTGTTAAGTTGTGCACTTTATTATACATTAATTACACCCAAGTTTTATGGGTCTAGGCAGTTCAAAACCAAAGCCTCTGCCCTTCACCAATAAGAGCACAGGGTCTCTAATATAATAAAATGTCCTACTTAGAAAACATAGCATACTGATCTTAATTCAATGTTGCTTTAATTTTACATCATTCCCTTTACTATATACAATATCAAGAGACAATGGACCCTGTTTTAACTCTATATACTATTTTTATTCTATAAGAGATAAAGTACTAACTGATATGGTTCTAATTAGTGACTGCTAGCTCCTCAGGGACTACTTTACTTTTGATCAATTTACCTGGACACGGAATGGCCTCACAGAACTGCAGGGTGTTCATTGAAGCTTTCCAGCCTTCTTCTGCTATTTCTGATCACTGAAATTACCTTTGCTCACCTAGATTGGTCAACTTTTAACTTATCCATTTCATCTACTTTCTTCACTGCCTGCTACGTTAGAACTCTTAGATGTGAAGTTAAGTAAAAAAGGATAATCATGTATAGAGTGCAAAATACAACAGACATATTACAAAAAGGATGTGTGCAGAAGGAAGATTTTAACCTATCACCATAAACTATAAAACACTCTGATGGAATTGTGTTATTAACATTGATGGCTAGTTCACTTAGATTACTTAAGGCTAAATTTGGAAATTCTGAAAATTTTTGGGATCTTAACATCAGACACATCTTAATGTGTTACAGTATTAATATCTGGGTTTCCTTTTAGTAGTAAAAAGCACTTTACCTTCTGAACTCAATTGGTAGTAACCGATTAATTCACAAATCATCATTAAAACCAATAATAAAAAAAAGTAAAGGTGAAAAATAGTTGTGGGAAACAAACAAATGAGCCTAGACAAACTGGGGAACTCCAGGTTGAATGAGAGACTCTGGACTCATAAAATAAGGTGGAAAGTGTCTGAAGAAGTCATCTGACATCAAACTTGGATCCCTACATGAGAATACACTTCCCATGTGCACCCACAAACACATATATGAAGCTACAATCCGTCTTGGATCTCCAAGTACCTTATTCATGATGACATCAGACTGGAGCCATGTTCATCTCCCCAGAGAGGCTCAAAATTTTAATGGTTAGCCCTTGGTAAGAATTTTATGCTTGCCATACTCCATAAGACTTGGAGCTTACCTACCACTCAGTTACTATTGGGGTGATGTGATGGTTAATCTTCATGATCACCCTGACTGGACTTGGAACCACACCTGGACACTTGCAGAGAGGTGGAACTGAGGAGGGAAGAAGAGGCAACCTGAACGATGGAGTACCAACCCTGGGAATGGGATCCCAGACTGAATGAAGAGAGAAAAAGGAGAAAGTAAGCTGAGCACTAACATTCACCACTCTTTGCCTCCTGATACAGGATCAAATGTGGCCAGCTGCCCCATATTCTTCCCCATCCCTTTCTCACCAGGACCAAATGTGGCCAGCTGCCCCATATTCCTCCTCATCTTTTCCTCACCATAATGGATAGCATCTCTCTGAACTATGACACAAAACAGGCATATGGTCCAATCATTGGAAATACAGTTGATGACCGGGAACTTGTGTCTTTGTCCCCAGTTGAGAACTCCAACTAGGTCCACTTCCTTTCTCCTTTCAAATGCACTGTACTTTTTGTATAAGTTGGCAGAGGCTGCAGGTCAGATACCCAAATTCTAAATCTAAAAATGAATTTTAAGTAGAATTATGTTCTGTCTTAATTATGCTTGGGCTGCACTATATTTGGGGTTTACTTATATAACAAGATTAGTTCATTATTAATATTTTGTCTCTTGAATTTTCCTGTGGTGCTAGGAATCAATCAGTCATGTTCATTAATGGATTTCTTGTGTATTATATACATCCGTATGTGTAGGCATATGTACTTGTGCCTGTGGAGGCCAGTGGTAAAGACTGGTACCTTGCTCAATCGTCCTTCAGCTGCTATTGCTTGTTTGTTTGTGAAACAGGGACTCCTCACTGAACCTATCATTGCCTCAGTGTTCCTTTTAGTATGTTTAATCCTGAATCTGAACGTTTAGAGTTACCCCTTAATAGAATTCCCTTGCCAAGGCATTCTGATACCTGAACATACTGGACAGTGCAAGGTGGGGCATCCTAATGTTACAAAAGAGTTTGCTATGTTTGGGCAAGAAGAGAGAAAGTAGGATGGAAATGCACACTGCAGACCCTCAGACCTTAAGCCCAAGGCACAGGCTACATTCTCAGTACTGACCCTCAGATCTCAAGCCCATACCACAAGCAGGTTTCTGCAGGATATGCACTGCCCCTCCTTTGCCAAGGAGAGGGCAAAGGAAACCTTTTCCACTGTTCAGGTGAGCCACCGTGAAGTAAGGCTGTCAGCAAGTGTCCTACAGTTAGCAAGAGAGCAGTAGACTGCACTCCTGACTCAAGTCAGCCTGCCCTTCCTTCACTCTGTCTGGTGCTCTGACTCCATTCAGTTCCCTTTCCCTTCCTCATGAGAACTGGTTCACACCAAAAAAAGAAACATTAAAAAGATTGTGAGTCAGAGAAGCCCTTAAAGGCTGGAGCAAGGTCACTAGTGCTACACCTTGTATTTGACATGTCCCCTAAACACCCGTGTGCTAAGGGGTGGGAGGATGGGGGAGCAGCTAATGGTGCTAATGAAAGAAAGCAGGACCTTGAGGATATGGGACTTAGTGGGAGAAGTCAGGTCATGAGAGGTGTGTCCTTGAAGTTGATATCGGGTATGGCTCCTTCTTGTCTGCGTTTTGCTTTTAGCTACCCTCTGCGCAGACAGAAAGCTAACACCTACATTGACTGATAATGCAGACTCAGACTGCTTGCTCTCTCTTGTTAACCACCAACCCAGCACCCAAGCAGGGCCAATGGTGTCAGAGAGGAGGGTGCAACACCAGGATGCTTTTCTTGTCTCGCCCTTTGGTCTTCAGGAAATCCTGTTGATGCTCTGCGGCACTGCCAACTACAACCCTGAACGGAACGGTTCAGCCCTGACACGCTCACCCTTCAGAAGCTGGGGGGACAAGCATCTCTGCTCAGGCCACACACTCCCTCAGGAGGCAGCCAGCACTGCCATCAGCTTGGAGTTTTCTTCATTTTCATGGTCTTGGGGACCGAATTGTGTCTTTAATTTTTACTGGCTCATTGGACTTAAAGCATACCCAGTAGCCTTTTGAGCAGTTCAAGTATCTACAGCAACTTATAAATCTCTCCTATCGGGTTGTCTCCTCCCTGTTTCTTCACGTCGCTCCCCCATCTCCTTCACTGTCTCTCTCCTTTCACCTTTCTACTCTTTATAGATATCTCTGTCTTTAATTTTGACTCTTGAAAAATTCCCCCTTGGATTAAAAAAAAAAAAATCTCATACTACAACAACAAAAATTGGCCTAAGATGATCTCAAGTGAGTAAACAACAAACAAACAAACCTATCATCAGAAGCCCTCCGCAGCCCGAGAAAACACTTAAAAGGAAATGAGGCTGCACTCGCTCTCTGGTCCTCTGGGGCAAACGCTTCCCAGTGTGACAGTGCACTTCACTTATACAATCATTTTTAGACTCACTTATCACTTCATCCACATTTTGTATAATACAGGGAAGAATGCGCTCGAAAAGCAAAGCGCCGTGCATTAAGGAGGCCTGTCATGGTTCAGGCCCAGTTCAATTTTATAGGTTTTTATGGCAGCCCCCAGCTATGCTGCTCTGTGGTAATCAAAGGCAGCCTCCTTCCTATCATTTTATGTATATTTCAGATTTCCAAACTCCGGGGTTAGAAGCCTAAATGCATTTTGTTTTTCAAACATTCTGAAAAATGATAGAGGCCCTGCAAAAGCCTATCTAGATTGGATCTAAATGGAATTACGCCACTACTGCAGGACTGAAGATCAACTGGAATAATGCAGTAGCTATTTGCCCAGGACTGCAGAGCATCAGCTACCAGCTCAGATTTCAGCTTCCAGCCACTTCTCCTGTTCTCCCACTTAGGTGAGCTCTTAGAGGTAATTAACCCTCCTTCATTTTACAGAGGAAGAAAATGGAGGCACTCAAACCTTTGTTCACTCGAAGTCATTTATTTCAACCAAACAATCTTTGTCTTCATCTCAGTAAGAATTTACTGAGCACTTAATTTATGACACACCTTATACAAGGTGAGCATACGGCAACTTAGGGTTAAGGAAGAGGGCTCTAAAGTCAGAAGAACCAAGGCTGTGTATCCTGCTTCACACCCTGAGAGCTAGGTGATGTCTGCCCACTTCTTAGTGACTGAAACTTTGGAGAAGTCACGGTTAGTTTTCTCCTTTATACATGTGATGTGTGGCTAATCCACAGACCTCTGCCCAGGGGCCACTGTGTGGTTTCAATGAGATACTGCAATTGCAGAAGCACTTAACACAGTACTTATTTGTAGGAATCCATTCAAGGTCAGTTATGATGACGAAGGCTGAGTACAATAATGCCCCTACTTTCTCAGGGGCTAGAAGCTCCCAGGCTAGGCACAAGCAGAGAAGCCATGAATAACAATAGATTTAGTTCAATACATGAAGCACAGGCTAGGTAGGGCTGAGAATTCGGGGTGCAGTCTTGAATTAGACTGAAGATGACGGATCCCAGGGGAAACCCAGGCTGGATCCCAATGACAGACTTCAGTGGTTTCTCAGTTTTGTAGTGGGTTTTCCTTTTTAAGACTTTTTTCTTTTTTTTTTTTTTTTAAGATTTATTCATTATTATGTATACAGCATGTATGACTGCAGGCCAGAAGAGGGCACCAGATTTCATTACAGATGGCTGTGAGCCACCATGTGGTTGCTGGGAATTGAACTCAGGACCTCTGGAAGAGCAGTCAGTGCTCTTAACCTCTGAGCCATCTCTCCAGCCCCTTTTTAAGACTTTTTAGTGGACTACCTTTACAGCAAACCTAGTCCAGTGTGATATAAGGAAAGGAGCCCAAAAGGAGGAATGCGACAATGGCAACGGTGGGGACACCGTTGTCTAGAACAGGAATAACGTGTTCCTTACTCCTTTTGCTGCCAAGACTGACATCAAAATCTTCTATTCATCCATTTCCAAATAGAAACCAGCCCAACAGAAGAAATGGAAAGCTGGGAATATTCTGTGCCTACATTGATTTCATATGGTAAAAGTTTTGTTTTTTGGTTTTCGTTTTTGTTGTTGTTAATCAGAAATATAGCTAGGTGTGGTGGCCCCTGCCTTTCAATCCAGCACTCCAGAGGCAGGTGGCTATCTGTGAGTTCCAGGTAAATGTGCACCACAGGGCAAGTTCCAGACCAGCCAGAGTCACATAGTAAGACACTATGTCAAAAGTAAAAATAAAATAAAATTAAAAAAAACAGAGTTATATATATATATATATATATATATCTCCAGGATGCAATATTCCTATAAAATAGGAAAATCACAAAACTCTAGAGACCACAGGAAGGTGGACCAAAGTCAGACTTGACACTTAAACAATTTCAAAATCCATTCTTGGCTCTGACTCTGAGACCAGCATTTAACCTCTGAGCACAATTTCCTGCACAAAGGAGAAATAATCAAAATTGACTTCACAGATACCATAAAATGATGATTAGTGAATGTTACACATGCCAAAGGTGAAGCAGAGGAATGAAAAAAGCCTGCTCACATTTTTTTTTTAATATCAGAAAAGACTCAACAAATACACACTCACTAGTATCTCAGGAAACATGATTGGATTAGACACAAATTCAGGAGTGTGTTGTTTTAAACTGGGCTGAGGATAGAGAAATGGATATATATGTATGTGTGTGTTCCAGGAAGAAACAAAAATAGCTTCCAAAATGTATTAGGAAAGAAGCAGCTCACCTCAGCAGTAATATGCTGAATGATACTCCTGTGGCCCCAAGACCAAGTGCAGCGCCTGATCCAGACTGATGCCTCTGAAGAGGAACTTACACTTTGGACCAATCTGACTTTATTAAGTTTATATATGATGGCTGAGCCAGTGTATTAAAATCCTCTCTCAAATTCAAGTCTTACCTGCCTTGGGGACTGCTATGTAACATCAAGAGACCTGATACTAACTAAAGTTTCTAAGAAAGAAGATCTGTGGGTGTATTTTGGAAGTATAATTTCAATAATTATTATAGTGGGAAGGGAAAAAATGAGTTTGAGTGTATGCCTTGGTGATTGGAATGATGCGTTCACAAAGTATATTGAGCCCATGTTCCTGCCTGGAAGTGAATGCTAATGATCTTCTCAATCAAAACCCAAACACTGCCATTAATGATTATTCCACTTTATTTCCTACTAGAAGACACAAGCGCACAGTCTAAAGAACAGAACTGTCATTGACTTTGAAGTCTGTGATTGAAAGGATTTAACCCAACACTCTGTGGTTCCTCAAAGAGATTAGCAAATACATTATACCAAAACTGGGTATGGTGGTACTTGTCTGTAATTCTGGCATTCAGAAGGTAGAGGTAGAAGGATCAGAAATTCAAGGTCATCATCATTTACTTGGAGAGTTTGGGATACATGGTCTCTATCTCAAAAAAGGAAGAAAAAAATCCGTTATCCAAACACATATTTAAAATACTGTTTTCTCAAGCTTTTGAATTCATTTACAGGTACACCCATACATAGGCCCAACATGGTGGGAGTGCTTGAATTCCAGGATTTGTATAATTCTCATACTAAAAGGGGGTGAGACAGGCAGATCAATTATGAGTTCAAAACCAACCCAAGGCAATATAATGACACCCTATTTCTGAAAGACACACACACAAAATAAACACACAACACATATATTTCATAAGGACTTCATGAACTATTTTTGCTTCCCAGATATTTGCAGATATTACTGCAGTCACAAGAAGGAAAGCATGCTGGCATTTAAACTTGCCAATGTAAAGGAGACTTTTCTTTACCCCAGTTTCACAGTTAACAAGTGAGCCCACACTGCCACCTCATTTGCTGGGTGTTTCTCTCAGGCCAGTATCTAGCAGCTGTCACCTCAGGCACTCAAGTCTCTGGGTTCACACTTCCAACAAATGATTCTTGCAACATTGTACTTGTGAAACCAACTGACCAGCTGGGTGCTTAGAACTGTAACTCAGGCTGTCACCTTCAATCCATCATCATGCACCAGAAGAGCCTTAGCTATAAAACCACAGCCTGAACCTGAGTCAGAAAGAGCAGTTGCGGTCAATTGAGCAGGCTAGGATTACCTGCCCTAGCTACAGGATAGCATGTTCAAAAGAGACACCTGTGCAGAAAGGAACAAACACATGAAGAAGACTGGCCTGGCAGAAGGGTCCTGGTCAAAACCTCATGTGGTCACAGAAGTCACAACTAGGGCCATGGCCCTCTGGCCAAAAACAGACTAAGTGGCAGTCCTTCTAAACTGGGGCTTTTCTATTAAATCTTGGGGTATCAAATTGATACCAGGCATCTATACATATGTGATTAAGCAAATACAATTTGAGAGTCACACATGAATTTTTTTTTTTTTTTTTTTTTGTTAAATGAACCTGCCTGAACAAACATCATGGCTATAATAGCCATTTGCAAAGGCTATTCGGCCCGTGTGAAAATGAACTGATCTGATCTACAGAGTTGCAAGCGAGGGAGTGGTGTGCTCATCTCTGCTGAAACATCCTTTGGGAAACATGGTTTAGAAAATATTATTATGTTTAGCTGTGGCAGAGCTCAGTGGGCGTCTAATTCTAACAGATCCCTTCTGTTCATCTTTCTGCCAAGGCGCTAAGGTAATACGCCCTGCATGCCTTGCCCTTCTTAAGATACATGGCTGGCCATCTCCACTAATTCAGACAAATCTCTCCCCAGTAAGTCGGTCCAGCTGGGGCCAACACTCATAATGGCTCCACCACAGCTAAATTTCACAGCAAATTAAAGGTGATGTTACATCAGGGATCTAGCCCTTCCTCTCAAGCCACACACAGGTGTGCACTGGCCATCATCATCCCAGGGCTCTGTATTGCATGCTGCCTTCTGCATGTTCCCTGGGGACTCTCAGTAATGGAGACTCTTCACCTTTAGATGATGCATCTGTGCACTAATGTGTTGTATCTCATGTCTTCCCCACTGGAAACCCAGTTCTCTGGGCTCTGGAAGATTTTCTGATTCTTTACGACAAATCAGACCATCACTTTGCCTTTCAAAACGTGTCTCCTGATTTTTGTCCTGCTCCTTCTCCCTTCTCTGCCTGCCTTCATTTTCCCTGTTCGACTTTCGGGCATGCTCCTGCACTGTGGTGCTCAATAAAGGTTTATTCATAATATCAGGGCAACCTGCTTTGAGGGTGCAAGGCAACCTGAGGCACACAAACAAGCCCCTTCTGCTGTGTTCCCATTGAGAGGACATCCTTCGTAGGCCTGAACAGCTCCATGAAGGGATATCTCTTGTTCTTCCAGTGTGAGAATGGGGCACAAAATCACTCATATACTGAACCTAAATTCTTAAGGTTTTGATATGCTATTCCCATTTCTAACCCTTCAGGATAGATCAAAGTGGAAAACACAAGGAATATAGACTTCTAGGGCCAAAAATCCAACTTTCATATCGTAGTATTTGCTGAAGAGACATAGTATAATACCCAGGCTTTAGAAACTTCATTTTCTAAATTACAAGATATGATTCATTGTAGTATAAACACACTATTCAAAATCCTACAGGGCCTAGGACACAATGGACATCAGTTAAGTATTCCTCTTTTCCCATTTCTGCTTCTTTCCCAGGGGATCATTCTCAGATATATGCTGAACTATGCTGGGTCCCATAAAGTCTCTTGGACTCAAATTGACACTACCGAACATGCTCTGACTATTTTTAGCATACTTCTCAGAAGGGCATACACTACCTCATGGATTTTCTTTCCTTTCTGTCCTTGACCCAACAAGAAACAACTTAAGGAAGGAGGGATTTTTTTTTTTCTGGTTCACAGTTCAAGGGTTTCACTCCTTCCCAGCAAGGAAGCATGGCGGCAAGTGGTAATGAGACAGCAAGGGTAAGGAAGGACTTGTTCGCATCACAACAGATCAGGAAGCATTGATGAACAGGAACCGGCTGCAACCTGTGAACCACTTCCTCCATCCAGGCCCTGAAGCCTAAGTCTCCACAACCTCTCAAACAGCACCACCAGATGGAGATGAAGTGTTCAAACCCATAAGGCCAGGAGGGCATTTTATTCAGACGACAACACTTCTGTTGTGTCCAGGCCGTCACGCAACACCATTGCTCCTCTGACGGTAACTCTGTTTCTGGGCATACACTTCATGCTGTCCTCATGGATTCTTGCAGGCTAACCTGGATGAAAAAGCCTAGGTCTGCTTTCACCTCCTTCGACCTGAAACATAATTTCAGGTCTTTTCATTCTTCCCTCCCTGGAAGTTCTTAGTTTTCATCCCAGAACTTCAATCTGTCTTTGTCACAGAACCATGACTGGTTCCTCTTCAAGTTTCACCAATGTTCTCAGTCAACACTTACCCTAGAAATGTTTAAGTAGCATTATTGAGTTAAGACCCTTTTAAAATGATCACCAGAATTTTTTCTTCCATTCCTAATCTTGAGCCTCTTAGTGTAACTGCTTTAAAGATTAGTTATTAAAGTTAACTGGTTAATCATTAACCACCAAGCTCTGGGTTCTTTATTCATGGATAAAAACAGCCTTGCCACTTTCCCTAATGACTCACAGAGCCACCTCTGAGACCAACCCTGCTTTCAGTCTTCTGATGGCTGAGAGCAATTTACTTCCTCTGCCAAAGTCCATTTCTACTTTGTGAGACGTGACTACCTGATACACAACTGTGCTGCTAGAGGAGACAGAGGTGTTGATGGGTCCTCGCACAGGCCGGTGATGGGTGATGATGTACATCCTACCTTAGTCCTCTTCTTCCCAATGTCAATGCCAGGAAAAGAAAAAAAAAAAAAAACAGGCCAAGAATAGTCCTTAGAGCTGTTTCCCAAACACTGTCTTGGGACAGGTGTAGGCTGCCTTGAACAGCACAGAGAGCTAATTAGGTTTTATTTTCTCTAACAAGCAAGTTGCTAATTTGATAGGAAAATTCAAGTGAATTTGCAGCTTCCTTTTATCGTGTAAGAATCATTTTCATTTAGCGATGCTCAGCTCACACGGAATATTAGTTTTAAATTTTGATTGACAAAATGTCTTTACTCAGTAACCATCATAACCAAATTTAATCAGTATGCAGGGATATAAATGAAATTCACAAGTGGCTGGAAGAACCTATGAGAAGCACACGTGAAAGGGCCCAATAAAACAAGCAATAGGAATTAATGTCTGCCCAGTGTTTGAGACTTATGAAACATTTGTATGTTGCCTACGGTGTGGGCCTATTTTATGGGCTCAGCTGAAGCAGCATCAAACCAAGATATGGAAACTATGCAGCAGCGAGCAGGAGATTGACAAATGGCTTTTCATCATTCCTCTTCAGTTCAAGGTGTCCGGCACCTAAGTCTGCCACAGGTCCTTTTTAGTTTTCTCTCCCAGTATTTCCTTATCCAGGCCCTTGCATCTGTCCACCATTGTCACAAAAAAAAAATTACAGATCTCCTTACATTTTTATTCATGCCCAAGATTTTAACCAGAGAAGCATTCAAGAAACACTATCAGGTTAAGACCTTCTGAAGATCATCGCCAAAACCAGCAGTTGCAGTACACCTGGAATAGAGTTCAAGTCTCAAGGAACAGTCAGTTAATGACTTGAGGACAGAATGACTCATCTTATGCTTGCTCAGAACCCGTTGGCAGGAAGCATGTTCTCAAGATCCATGAATGAAAATGAAAAGGTAGCCAGACAGCATGATGAGGGTGCTGACCTTGCCATCAGTCATTTTTGAACAATGGTTAAATGTATGCAGAGTCTAATTGGTTAGATTATGAGGAAATTTTCCTTGGACAATGGTTCAACTGCATCACTTAGCAGAACGTTGGGTAATAACCTAGTGGTCCCTCTGTTGGGTTTTTTTTTGTTTTTTAATCACTAACAGAGATAAGAGTACCTTCCCCATGTGGTGGTTCTAAGCAAACTTGTATTAATTTAATATTAATGGACACAATGTAAATCTTATGTATGTATTTTGATTTAGTAATAACAATATTTCTATTGTCTAACCAAGTGTTTTGCACAGATATCTGCTAAAGAGATACATGAAACTTGGAATCATTTAGAAGAAACTTTGAAGAATTTTTCAAAAACAATACAGACCTGACTGTTTAGTCACCACGCAGACACGGTACAACTTCAACTTCTTAACTATGGCTTGCTGTATTTCTACAGAAGCCAAGGGGCTCAAGGGTGGCATGTCAAACCCAACTGTCCACACAAACACACAGTTCTCACCTTAAAGGGATAAGAGATGGTTTATTCTGGAGCCAAATATGACTGGCCATTGGCAGGAACACACACTTGAGGTTACCCCAAACCCTGTGTTCTAATGTCACAGCAGTATCATTAAGTTGTAGTGAGTAACTGAATAGAGAAGAAGTCAACATGTTTTTCAGTACATTGAGTACGTGGGTTACAGCAAAGCAGGGGTGATCCCTGCTGCAGGCTTCAGAGGCTATCTGATGGCATTCTTTCTTAGCTTGTAGATTGGTTACAAGCTGGAGGTCTAGTAGGACATTACCAAGAATTTACCCAATAATTACACTGACATTAGAGCCTATGCAAGTGGACCCAAACAATCATTTAAGGAGGATAAAGATGCCCGTGGTGGTTTGTAATTAAGCTCTGACCCTGCAACATCTCAAGTTCTCCAAAATCACTGAAGTTCTAAACAGTCAATTCAGGTTTTGAAGGCAGGGCTTCTATTCAGGCACTTTCCTTCTCACAACAGAAACAAAGGAAGATCCAGAAGCAATCTCTCTGTGGAAGATACTGGCCATTCTACTGAGTCAAAGCAGTATCTTCATTACCTTATAAGGCTCCGGGTTTCAAAAGGACCTACGAGAAAGATTCTTTATTTAAAGTTTTATGTTCATAAGAAAGCAAAGCAGGAGAATCAAACCGTAAACATCAACTAGTTTCTGCATGTCAGAAATGGAAATGATGATTTATTCAATTGACATCCTCTGTTTCCTATAGGTAGCTACTCACCTTCCCCATAAATAGCACCTGATTCTTTTCTGATAAGGTCATATTATCCCTACTGTTAAAAGTAAAAGCCAGAGCAGAACCCAGAGCTTAAAAAAAATTGTCAACAGATATATCAAGAATTACATCTTACTTAACGCTTGCTTACTTAACTACATATTATATGGTAAGAAAGAGCATATGTGATTTGTCTCTTTAAACCTGTCAATCCAGCCTCTTCCCTCTTTGGAGGGTAGTAAACTCATCAAATCATTATAACGATTTAGAAAGATCATTAAAGAAATCGGAGGTACTGAGCCAAAACCTTATGCCATGATTAGGAAAAATTAGAAGCATTAAGTTACCTATAAATAGGAAATCAACATATTAACCTTTACTTTATTTAAAGAGGCAGACACAACATGCATTGCAAATGAGGGCCATTCGCATACACATAATGAAATCCTCTCCAGAAAGCAGGGGTTGAAAGCTGCAGGAAAGCGGTTTCCCCTGGGGGAATCAGAAAATGTATTATGTGACAGCAATAGCTCCACACAGGGAAGGCCAGACCACTAGAAACAAAGATCTACCCAAAGCAGAAACTGTTCCCAGGAAGCCTCGGAGGGGTGGGAAAGAACCATCAACACAGGAGACACTCCTGAAGACAGAACATTATCCCCTAACTTAACAGGGGTGGAGGCAAGTTCTTTAAAGGCTACCTTGGTTTTGATTTTTTTTTAACATAAGGAATACATTATTAAATCTTAGATTTAGCATATCTGAGGAATGCCTGTAATCAATACATGTCAACTTTAAGACAAGAAGTCGTAGTCCCAGTTACTACCTCGTGCTGATATAGGAGAAACTGAAAATAATAAATTGATGTCTACTAAACCTGCTTAGGAAAATATTAAGTTACACGAAGTCGAATTTAACTGAACGAGTGCACGAGAAGGAGCCCTTTCGCAGTGGATACATCTACAAAATAGACTCTCACACACAAAGCTCAGGGAACATTGCAGAAAATGGGGGTGGAAAGGTTGTTAAGAGCCAGAGATCAGGAAGTTTGCTGTGAGATTGTCTCTCTGGTGACATCAGAAGCTGCAGCCATCAGGTCTCACCAGTGACCACCCAAATGAGAGATGAACAAAGGTGGCACCAATGAACAGCCAAAGTGGTTGGGGAAAGGCCCACACAAAGAACTATAGGCAATGGAGGAAGGCTGGGAATCAGAGAGATGGTTTTCCCCAAAGAAAAGGACACTGATTGGTTGTCCAACGAAAAATGGACAACCTTGAAAACAAACATACAAGTAACATTATGCAGACTGATTAAGTTGTTCTTAGGAATACGTATATGCATGCAATAACAGTTAGTGAGAAAAGAGGCCATGAGACTGAGAGTAGGGGTATGTGGGAAGATTTAGAGGAAGTAAACAGAAGGAGAGAAATGTTGTAATTAATTTATGTTCTCCAAAATTTAAATTAAAATAAGATTATTTTTTATTTATCTCTAAGTGCTTGGAGTGATTTCTTACTGAGAAAGCATATTAATTTTATAATGCTGCAAGTAACTGGCTGCCCTAGCATTCTCTATGTAGGCTAGGTTGGCCTTGAACTCGAGAGGTCTGTGTGTCTCTACCTCTGAGTGTTGGACCTAAAGGCTTCCATTACCACACCTGGCTTAAAACTGTTTCTAATCTCAAACAACCCTGAAAAAAGAAGTATCCATGATGGAGGGTGTCTCAGCTGTTAGATGCATGTATATCTTCCAGATGGCCAGAGTTCAGATCCCAGCACCTACATTGGATAGTTCAAAAGCAATTGTAAAGCAGAGAAAGCTCAGAGATTAAGAGTACAAACTGCCCTAGCAAAGACCCAAATTTGGTTCCCAGCACCCAAGCCAAGTGGCTCTCCCTATTACTGCTGAGGTCTACACTGCTGGTTTCTCTGGGTCTGAAGTTTTGAGACTAGACAGAGCTGCCATATATTGCCATCTCAAGGTCTGCGGACAATCTTCCATAAGACACCATAGCATCCATAATCACATGAGCCAATATCTTAACAAATGCATTCTAGTCTCTCTACTTACACTTTTTTCAGTATGTTCTCCCCCTCTCTCCCTTTCTCTCTCTCTCTCTCTCTCTCTCTCTCTCTCTCTCTCTCTCTCTCTCTCTCTCTCTCTCTCTCTCTCTCAAAGGATTAAGCAATGCACCTACCCTCCACTGAACTCTGATTTTACCCAGAAACTTGGCTTCTCAGGTTGGTGGAGGCAAGGGAAAGAGTGTGCAATAGGTCGATTCCCATCGACCTGCTTTGACTGATGGTGACACTTCCCATTATAAACTGATGGGCATTCTGCTTTCCGCCGGTCTCTTTCAAGTTTAGTTAATGTGATTCAGCAACCTTGGTTGAACACATCCTGATATACTGGCATAATTTAATTTGGGGATGGCTAAGCTAAAAGTTATACCTTTGACCACAACAAATTTACCAAAACAGTGTCTTGACAATCTTTGTGGCCAGGGATGTCATCTGACTAATAACTGGTGACCAGAATGACCCAAATTGCCTTCTTCCTGACATTTATAGAACCCCTTTAACTCTTTGCAAGAAAAAATAATGGTATATATCAACAAAGAGACTTTTTTTTTTTATTTTAGCAGTAACAGGTATACCAATCTTCCTGTGACATACAATATTTGGGGGTAAATTAATCAAAACTATTATAGGCTATTGAAATAGCACAAGATGATGGAAGATGCACTGAACGGGAACTAGAAAGTTGGGCTATTTCCATAACTCTGCGCTAATTAGGTATAGAACCTAGGGAAAAGATCATTTAACTGTCCCAAGCCTCAATACCTGTACCCATGAGATGGAGGCCTTGAAATATATCCTGTCTAGGCTCCTGCGAAGTCCCTAGCATCCTCTTGCTCTAAGTTGCGATGTTGGCTTATCCTCTAAGAGTCAGACCATTTATTTTGTGCTGAAATGACTTCATTTCTTTCAAATATTGGCTCTTGGCTGTCACGGTTGCTCTCCATGATTAAATGAACGTCCTCTGGTGGCTCTACTATTGCCAACCTATCTGACAGAATATTTCCTGAAAATGCAAAGTGATATAAGCAATGAAGTGAGCACTGCCCGCAGTGCCTGGTTTATCCCTGACCTCGCTCACCACGCAGAATGAGGTTGGATAAAACCTTACTTAGCCTGAACAATTATATTCTCCATGGAAGCCCTAATCATGTTCATTCAGGTTCTCACCAGCCCTCCCAGAAATCCAGAGCTTCAGAAGGGCTAAATCTCACTAACAAAAGCCCCTTTTTGTTTCCAAATACTTAGGACAATGCTTCTGATTTTTCTAAGATGCTGACCAGTCAACATGCTACAAAATATTATTTTACACCTTTTGAGGTAGTTTGGGAGATTGATAATTATCAGGGATTTTATATTCTCACTTCCCAAAACAGAATGGGCATATAGCAAGTATATTCTTAAACCTCTTGTATACCTATGCTGTCAACTCCTACCATTTATGACATCATAGAAAAATCATTTTCCTTTATTACTTGACATTTATTGAAAAATCATAAGGTGATTGCATTTCCATAAATGTGTTATATATGCACAATTCTAATTTTCCTTAAGAACACCCATTGTTTCTTATTAACTCCTCATCAATACTCTTGCATTTATGTGGAAAATTTTATCATGGTATTTCCTTAATGGAAATGAAACTATCTAATAATTCAGTTGTTATTGCCTTAGATCAGGCTTCCTTTGGTAATCCTCTCAGCTCATGTGCTGACTGGTTGACTGGTCAGTGTATTTCCAGTCTTTCTCTGCTATAATCCATTTTCCACCATGCAGCTCAACTGATCTTTCTAGGCTGTCAAGCTGATAATGTCAATCTTCTGATCACTGTGCTTCAGTGGGTCTCTAGAGCCCCAGGAAAATATATCTATCCCCTTCACTCCCTCAGAATCACTGTAGCATGCATGTTCTCTCTCTCTCTCTCTCTCTCTCTCTCTCTCTCTCTCTCTCTCTCTCTCTCTCTCTCTCTCTCTCCCATTCCTTCATTAGTACATATTAATATATTTCACTGTGACATTTATATACATACATAGTATATAAACGTGGTATATTTCATAATATACTCCATTCCAGCACTAATTATCTTCCTACTATATTCTGCCTCATCAATTTGTCTTCCTAAATAGTTCTCTCTTCCCTGAATCTCCTCCATCTTTGTTGCTTGCTGTAGCTGAATTTCTAAATGGTCTAATTAAATAAGAAACACAGAGTCAAGTAAGGGGTGAAAGCCTTAGATCAGGGAAATAGTGATAGCCATCAACCTTACCTCTCCAGCTCTGCAGCAATCAAAAGATGAGTTACTTCCTGTCTACCTGTGCCTTTATTGTCTTGCTGTTCTGCCCTCTCATTGGCTCTTAGCCCAGCTACCTCACTTCCTTGTCACTGGCTGTCTGTACAGACCTCCAGGTCTCTATGGTTGGTACTGGGATTAAAGGCATGTGTCACCACCCTTGGCTGTTCCCTAGTGTGTCCTTGAACACACAGAGACCCTACCCACCATGTGATCAGTTTAAGGGCATGTGGTACCACTGCCTGAATTCCATGTTTACTTAAAAATGGCTGGCCTGAGAGACACAACTAGGAAGCTGTTTTTAGCTCCGTTTTAGGATCTTTTTTTTTTTTTTTTTTTTTTTTTTTTAAGCTTTCTCAGGTTTTAGGTCCCATGTTTTGGCACCATTTGTAACCAGAAGATTTCCTGTGTCCTGGCCTGCTAGTAGTAGGGACAAATGTCTCCCACTCTCATCCCCCAAGTAAACACACAGAGGCTTATATTAATTATAACTGATCATTAGCTCAGGCTTTCCACTGACTAGCTTTTAAATTTAAACTCAGCCCATTTCTGTTAATCTATATGTTGCCACATGTTCCGTGGCTTTACCTGTGTGCCATTACATGCTGCTCCCTGGATGGTGGCATGGTGTCTCCCCCGACCTTCTTCCTGTCTCTCCCTTTGAGTTTCCCTCCTGCCTCTAAGCTGCCTTGCCATAGACCAAATGGCTTTATTTATCAACCAATCAGAGAAACACATATTCACAGTGTAGAGAAAGACATTTCCCCAGCCATTTGGGCAAGAAACTGTTCATGCCTGGACTGCTTGACAAAATGTTATATAAACTGGACATGCAGTACCCATAGGAAGGTGACCATTGAACTTTGCAAGGTGAGATGGTCCTTCTGGCTTCGCAAAAGAAATTGCCAGACATTCTACAGGATACAGAGAAAAGGGACTGGAGAGACTCTAGCCCTGTGGGCGGAAGATGAATGCCCCAACATTACAGAAGAACTTTGGATGACTGTCCAGGCAGGCGGCTGTCTTTGTCATTCTATATTTTTGAAAGTTGCTTACAATGATCTTTCTGTTTTCTTACATAATATTGTATTCTTCTGAGATCTTTGATGTAGTTGAAGACTAGATAGTTATAATCATACTTTCCTTGGTTATGATAAAAGATAGATTAGATATGAAACCTTAAACTAGCAAATATAGGATTAAAATATTTTTCTTTAATTTTATAAAATACAAATTGACTAGATATTTTAACTGTAATTCTTGCTTGATAACCATTTTGTTATATGTAATTTTAATAGAATAAAGCTAAAACCTTCCTTTTGTTTAAACAAAAAAGGGGAAGTAATGGGGGAATGTCTTTCTGTATGCTGTAAATATGTGTTTCTCTGATTGGTTGATAAATAAAGCCATTTGGTCTATGGCAAGGCAGCTTAGAGGCAGGCAGGAAATTCAAAGGGAGAGACAGGAAGAAGGTGGGGGAAGACGCCATCCCACCATCCAGGGAGCAGCATGTAATGGCACACAGGTATAAAGCCACAGAACATGTGGTAACATATAGAATGAACAGAAATGGGCTAAGTTTAAATATAAGAGCTAGTCAGTGGAAAGCCTGAGCTAATGGTCAAACAGTTATAATTAATATAAGCCTCTGTGTGTTTACTTGGGGGACAAGAGTGGGAGAGATTTGTCCCGACCGTTGGCAGGCCAGAACATAGGAAATCTTCCAGCTGCAGCTTACCTTCTCTATGTCAAGATTCCACGTCATAGAGAACTCATGGTTCTTATCTTTCTAAATCTGGCTTTGTGTTAATAAACACAAAGATATTTTGTTCCATTTATTTCCTTGTAAAAGTTATAGATTATACTTCTATGGCCAAACAATACTCTATGGTGTATATGTGTGTGTGTGTCAATATCTGTATACAGACATATGTATATATACATAATTGTGCACACATATGGACACCTGTAAATATATGTATGTACATGTATGTACATAAGTACCACATCTTCTTCATCCAGTCATCTATTAATGATATGGTATGCAGATTCCACTAACTTGGCTATTGTGAATAATTCTAAAATGAATATGAGTATGCAGGCATCTCTATCACTTGATGAAATAAATTCCTCTGACAATACTCAAAAGAATGTTAAAAATGGATCATATAGGGTATTTAGTCCTATTTTGAGATTTGTGAGGATTCTTTATACTGATTTTCATAGTGGGTGGACTAGTTAATATCCACACCAGCAGTGAATTGGGGTTTCTTTTTCTCTAAAGTCTCAACAACATTTGTTATCATCTGTTGTACAGCTGATGCCCATTCTAACTAGGGTAATATGGAATCTCAGTATCTTAGTTGTAGCTTGACTTTAATTTCCCAAATACATATATTGAATATTCCTTCATGCTATTTTGATCAGCTTTACTTCTTTAAAAAAGTAGTGGTCTATGTGAAAATTTATTAATTTTATTTTTTGTTCACTTAATGTTATGTTTTGGGAGTCTAATCAATATTCAATATCAAATAAGTAAGTTGAAAAACCTTTCCTTCATAGCATAGGTTGTCTCCTTACACTATTGTTTCATCACAGAAGAAACAATACAGAAAGATAACTTCCTAACACAATGTCTAACAAAACCATAACCAGTATCATATTAAATGGGAGAAAACAAAGTGTTTCCTCTAAAATCAGTAATAAGACAAGGTTATCTACAGTTGTCACTCTTTAAAAAAAAAAAAAAAACGTATTTTATTGTTTCATGTGTATGAGGGTTCATCTGCATGTATGCATGAACGTATTTTATTGTTTCATGTGTATGAGGGTTCATCTGCATGTATGCATGTGCACCTGGTATACTCAGAGGTCAAAACATTGCCTTGCATCCTCTAGAACATGAGTTATGGATGTGTGAACTACCATGTCAGTGCTGGGAACTGAACCTCAATACTCTAAAAATGCAAAAGTCCTCTGTAGTGGGTAGCCATTTCAGCTTTGATCTGGAAGTTCCAACACCCATTGAGGCTTCGGTAACGGTCACGCCTACAAGGCAGGGCCAAGAGAGGACCCTGAAGACCCGAGATCCAGATGCACTGGCTCTCTTGGTTCCTGAACTCTGGACATTGGAGGTAGACCAAGCAGAGTTCTCTAGAGAACACTGCCGGACTGCGCTACATCTTTCCCAGACTCTGTAAACTATCCATTCACTTGTAAACTATCCATTCACAAAATAAACCTCCCTTTGAACTACATGGAGTGGCCTTAATAATTTCACCAATAGTACTCTTTAACCACTGAGTCATTTTTCCAGCCCTGACCTTTGTCATTTTTATTTAATATAGTACTTGAGCCAGAACAATCAAAGAAGGTAAAGAAATAGCAGGAATACTAATAGGAAGTAAAACTGTGTATGTTTTGTTTTCAGATTGAAGTAATTAATTTAGGAGACTCTAAAGACTCCACCAAATGACAATTGATAAATTTAGAAAAATAATAAATATCCAAAACCAGCAGCCTTTCTATATACTAATAATAAAGTCACTTAGGAAGCAATTTGGGGGTTAGGGTTCCATTCAAAGGAAGAACTTCCAAAATAAAACACAAGAATAAATGGACCTAAAACGTGAATGTCTTGAATGACCTATGTTATTGTGGTGGTTTGAATGAAAATGGCCCCTATAGGTCTATAAGAAATGGCACTATTAAGAGGTGTGGCCTTGTTGAAGTAGGTGTGTCCTTGTTGGAGGAAGTGTGTCACTGGGGGCAGGCTTTGTGGTTTCAGATGCTCATGACAGGTCCAATTTCTCACTCTCATCTTGCTGCCTGCTAATTCAGATGTAGGACTCTTAGCTCCTCTCCAGAACCATATCTGCCTGCATGTTGTTATGCTTCCTGCCATGATAATGGACTAAACCTCTGAACTGTAAGCCAGCCCCAGTTAAATGTTTTCTTTATAAGAGTTGCCATGGTCATGGTGTCTCTTCACAGCATTAGAACTTTGACTAAGACAACTATGAAAAGAAAAACAAAAAAGAAAAACAATTACTCAGGGGGCAGAGCCAGGCAGATCTCTGTGAGTTCAAGGCCAGTCTGGTCTACAGAGAGAGATCCAGGACAGGTACCAAAGCTACACCGAGAAACCCTGTCTTGAAAACCAAAAAAAAAAAAAAAAAAAAAAAAAAGCTATCAAACTAAAAAGCTTCAACATAGGAAATAAAACAAGCAAAGAGACAGCCAACTTCTTATCTTAATAAAAAAATGTTCACCCTTGTCTGTTCATCTGCCCTACGAACTTGATAGAAATTGGTGATTAAAAACCAGACTTCTAAATCAGACTACCTGCCTACAAAGTCCCAGGACTTCCACTTACTGGCCATGTGGGAGTAAAACAAATTAACAAACCTCTACGTACCTGAGATGTAACTAGGGTTGACAATAATATCACCTACCTCAATGGGAATCTCTAAGTTGTAACAAATAACAAAGTTGGCTGTAAACAAATTTTGACTGCTTAACACGAGGGGCTTTTGCATGTGCTTCAATCTGCACTGACCATGTGCCTCAATTATGCCAAAGAGACCAGGGACAGGGTTAAACCCTGGCATTTCTCCTCTTGATGATCTTCAAGTCCTGGCTGTCAGCTAAACATTCCAGGATTCCATGTTCACATAGTCCAGCTATGTCCACTTCCCCCGGCAACAGCAAGAATTGAGACTAGATGGGCCACGAACCTGGGGAAAACCAATTACCATTGTTCTGATAAAGGAACATAGCAATATAAAGACTCCTAACAATAGTCTGCTATACCCATAGTTCAAGTCTTGCTCAGCTGTCATCAGTCATCAGAGAAGCTTCCTCATGCGGTAGATGGGAACTAATACAGTGACCTACAACAGAATAACATATAAAGAGTGAGAGACCTTGGAACACTCGGTTTTAAAGGGGATATAGTCATCAAATCCCTCCCTCAGGGATCAGGGAACTATACAGAAGAGGAGACAGTAAAGATTATAAGATCCAGTAGGGATAGAATATACCAAAGAAACAATGTTTTATAGACACAGCAGGACTGACACATTATATGACTTCAGAATATACAGAGCCTACACTGTCCAAGCCACATAGGGTCCCACTGCTGAGAGGGCAACTGGACATGAGAACCTATCCATAACTATCATAACTTAGGAGCATCTATGCCATATCCTGCTTGTTGTTAAGACAACTGCTCTCAGCATGTTAGTCTCTATCACACACTCATATCTCAGACTAACAAGATAACTCAGCAGATAAAGGCACTTGCCACCAAGGCTGATGACCCAAGTTCTGCCCTCAGGAACCACATGGTGGAAGAAAAATCCTATCCCTGCAAGTTTCTCTTTGACCTTCACATAGGTATTCTGGTATATATGCACTCATACATAAAAAACAAAATTATAACTTTAAACAACTTTAAAGTTGATCAAGATAGAGTAACATTGTCCTTAATCTCAGTAGTTCACCTCACTCTCTTAACTAAACTACATCCTCTTCTGTAGTTATTTCTTGACATCATTGCATGATGTTCAATGCTCTTGCTGTGAATGCATAAGAACTTTATTTACCTTTCAGAAGCATTTCTGTACTACACCGTCCTCATCTTCCCAGAAGCCTGCTTTTCCACATCACCTTTCTGGGAACAGACACACCACTTTCACTCAAGCTGGTCTACCTCCACCACTCTTTGCTGTATAAGTCAACCTGATCCAATCAACCAGCATGATCAATTAAAACAAAACTAGTAAGTTTCAAGGTTCAAATGTGTTCAACTACATTTCTGTTAAGCCTAGAACATTTGGTTATTTGAAATTTTTTTTAAAAATAAACTTAAAGATTGTGTGTGTGTGTGTGTGTACAAGTAATAAATGTCTTCATTCATTTCAACCATTGTTTCACTTAATTGCCTAACTTGGGATTCCTTTATTTGGTTGTGTGGTTTGTTGTTTGTTAGTTTGTTTTTACACACATCCATCATTAACATTAGCCAACCCTTCTAAAATGTGGGTCACTGACACAATAGGTATTGTTGTCATATGCTCATGTGGTGTAAACATGGAAGAGAATTGGCAGAAATAAGTGTACTTGTGTTTGTTACTCTAACACCTCACAGCAACAATCATGTTTGTATGTGTGAAACTGTAACTCTACTTGATCAAGCTCATGTTGCCTCTTTCTATCAAAAGCATAATGGAAAAATTCATATACCCAGAAGCTGTCCCATAGTCAAGCCACCTAGTGACTTTCCACAAATGAGAGGAGGCTACTTTGAAATGACTGGCTTTTAATTAACACATTATGATGGTTAGTGATCACCCTGGCTTTATCTCAGTGGTCAAACGCCATCTGCTTACCAGTTGTGACTAGAATTCTTTTGGAAAAGAGCTATTATAATGTATTATTTTCAAAATCCAAATATTCTATCAATTTAGAAAATTAGAATGGCATTTGTAATCTCCTAATACCCTTCTTGTGTTCAGTGAAGCATCAAAATAAATGTAACCATACATAACTTCAGTGCACCCATTCCTATTAACAAGGGTTTAAAATGCTAACTATGGCCAATTTGTCTGATCTCTTCCTGTGTGTTGAATACTGTTCTAGGCCTAAGATAAGCATATTCAATGTTAGGAATAATCCTATCAGGACTATATTATTATTTTCCTGCAACATATGAAGAAACTGGAACAGAAAGGGTAAAGTCACATAGTATTTAAGTTACAGAGCCAGGACTTGGACCTAGGGAGCCCTAATCTATGCTAACATTCTTAACTATCTAGATGAAACCTAAATCATCTCTGACAAACCAGTACAATTAGTCTTCTGCCATGATTCCCACTGAAAAGATGCCCACAGAAGGCCATAAAAAGTTGTCTATTGCTAGCTTGAGAGGTTGTTGGATTTTAATTCTTCAGGTAGTCACAAACTTTCACATGGAATATAATAATTATAATAATTTTCTATCACTTGGGACATGTTCTGTTTCATTTCAGGGAAGAGAAAATTTGATGAGCATCCTGTATAGTATATTCAATTTCCTTGTGGCAGCTCAGTACTCAAGTATAGGACCACTAAAATGAATCACCATACTAAAGAACATAATTAGAGTAAATGGCAAAAGAAAGGTGGCTATGAACTATATCCTTCTGGATATTTGAACAGACATCTCTGATATTTTTGTTTTTTGTGTGTAGAGGGTTGAAATTTACATGATCACTCACTCCTTGTCCTTAAGAAATGTAGTCCATATTGAAAATACAATCCTGATGAACTACAATAAGATAACCATGGGCTACTCCCATAGTTATGACATGATGTTTCCCTTTAGGTAGACATACACACTGCATCTGAACTGATTACTGCATTCCAACAAGCTGTTGAATTGCTTCACAATGTGGTCACCCTGCTGTCTGTCAGAGAACTACACAGCCCTAATACAGAGCTATCAAGAAAAACAGACATACTGACAGGCTGGGTACCCTAGGTGAAGAAGGACACAGGCAGGAGATTAATGTGGCAGTTTGGATTACAGAGCAATGAATAATTACAGAACAACAGTTAAAATTTACTACAAGTTTGTGTTGGAAAGTTGCCCTATGCTTAGAGAGTCTATTGTAGATTATTATCCTGTGTTAAAAATTAAGAGCAAAATGGAGGGCAAAATTCAACACAACCTCAACACTTCCTTTAGTTTGGGTGAATCCATCCTAGGCTCTGACATCCTTCACAAGGCAACTGGCATCACTGGAGTGTCTAAGCATTTCAAGATGCTAATCGTTTGGTATGAAGCCTATTCAATATGTCAAAATTCATTTTGAAATATTATCCAGTGTGATGAAACCATCCTCATTCCCACCAAAGGAACTCTGTATCCAATTTCCATACCTAATAATTCTTAGTTGTACAGATGAAGCCAGACTACCCTGTTCTCTGCCCTTATCTAGTAGTGAGAATATACAATAAGGAACTTCCTGATACATAGAGCATTAAAGCCTACAATCATCAAGAAAAAAAATGATGCTTTTCTTAAAGTCCTGGTGGACAATAAATCTTGCAACATATATTTAAATGGCTGGCTCAACAACAGCGGTAATTGCCAACATTTTCAAATGGTAGAGCAGGCTACAGGCGACACAAGCACAATTACAGATTTGACAGTTATGTCAGCCTAGATAAACATTTGGAGTATTACTCCAAGCTGCACTGGATCCTGCCGCAAAAGGTGTTTTTCCAGAGCTAGGTGACGACAGTGAGGAATCACAGTGATTTATGGTACTTGTGACAGCATTCAATTAAATTGTTCTAAACTGATTTTAATTAATTGGAAAACCGTGTTAGTTGGGAAACATGACTTTACCTCGGAGGATGAAATCCTGATTGAATGAAGTACAGCACTAACATAAAAGCTCAGAATTCAACAATGGAAGGAACTGCTTTTCTTTCATGTGGGAGCTCTTCTTTTCCCCCTTATTGCTCTAGGAAATAGATGGCAATGCACTGTGCTACCATGGAGTCCAGGAGCATCAATACACAGATTTCAGAAATAACAAATTAAAAATACACTCCATCAGTATTTCTCAAGGAGACCTGAAATAGGTTGCCTTCTTCAGACCTTAGAAATGGCTTTGGTCTGGTCTCTCTCCTACTTACTGCACCCAACCCTGAGACCACTTGTCTTGAAGGTTGGTGCTGAAGATAACCCCTAGCATGTTTGTTTTAAATTCTATCCAATTTGCATATCTGAATCAAACCATCACTCAAGCACCAGAGCTAGAGTATATATGTACTGTTTATTGAAGGTAACACCAATCCCTACTCAAATCTATTAGCTTATTTTGTGGAAAGCAATTACATACATTATTTCATTAGTCTTCGTGACATTCCTGTGAAGGAAGGGGTTTTTATTCATACTTTAAAGCTAAAAAATAAAATGTTTTCTGGGGTTCAGTAATTGGCCAACAATAATTCTATAAACTCAGGCCTGTTCACCACCCAAGTACAACTTTAGTCTATTGTGTTATGCTGCATGGGCTAGTCAGTCTTCTATTTCTATGACAACCGCCTAAGATAATCATCCTATCAAACAAAATGTTCATGTTGGCTCCTCCTTTTGGAAGACTTGGTCCATAGTTGTTCAACCTTGTTGATTTGGGCCTGTGATGAGGTAACACACCTGGCGGGATCTCATGGCAGAACAAATACTTTTACTTCATGGCAACCATGAAAGGAAGGAGCTAGATTTCTATTATCCACTTGATGGGCCCACTTCCAAAGACCTAATTTGCTAGTCACCACCACTTAGAGTCCCCATCATGTTCTAATATCAGTATCAAGCTGAGCATCAAGCCTTCAGGGCCTTTCAAGGTCTAAACTACAGCAACATATAATCCAAAATCAAATCACATCATACTTTTGTGCAAATCTTATCATCCACAGTCATGTTTACCTTAATTGTCATTCTATAAAGTTTGGGAGATGATAAAATCACCTCAAAATGCATTACTTAGAAGAAATCCCTGTGATTAAATGACATGCAACTCGATTATCCCAGATATGATTCACAATTTCCCCATATTTATTTATTCCGGCTTTATTGGTGAAATTATTAAGGCCACTTTAAGTAGTTAAAAGGGAGGTTTATTTTGTGGGGTAACTTACAAGTGAAGGGATAGTTTACAGGGTCTGGAAAAGGTGTGGCACAGTCTCGCAGTGTTCTCTGGAGAACTCTGCTCTGTCTACCTTCAGCATCCAGGGACCAGGAACAAAGAGGGCCAGGCATCCGGATCTCAGTCTTCACAGTCCTCCCTTGGCCCGCCTTGTAGGCATGACAGTTATAGAAGCTTCAATGGGGGTTGGAACTTCCAGATCAAAGCTGGAATGGCTACCTACTACACTGCTTCTATCACTATACAACCATTTGTAGGTGCTGCAATGTTCAACTCTATAATACACACCCAGCCTTGATTCTCCTACCTCTCCTCTTTTCATAAATTTCTATCCAATTCCAAGACTTAGTTCAAAGCGAGTGTCCATCGGGTTTTAAGACATCTTTGTTTATCTCTAGGCTTTCTTAAATTCTATTTATCAAATTATCCACCACATTAGACACTGACCTCAGCCCGGTTAGTCCATTCATTTGTTGGAAAAACAACCATCTTACTATGACTTATCTATCAATCATCATCACTGAATTGTATCTACCCAAAATCCGTATATTGATTCTCTAAGCCCCTGTGTGACTTGATCTGAATCCAGAGTCTTATTTTTTTAATAATTTTTATTAATTCTCTGGTAACTTCATACAAAGTTTCAACACCTTTAAAGTGATAAGGGCAAAACACCATCATGAGGATGGTGATCTAATTCCATCAGACTCCTGTCTGAGGAAGAGGAGGAATGTGCAGGTGAAATAAATACAAACAGTTGAATTGATACACATGTATGAAAATGTCACATGCAGAACTCTTTCTTTGCTTGATAACTGAAAGTTAATTGTAAAAGACAAAAAAAAAAAAGCAGAGAGAGGGGTGCGCATACAAATGGGAAAGATATGAAGAGGACATAGTGGCATATGAAATGCTATGGGCTGAGCAGAGTTCAGCATTTTATTCACCAGTCCCTGAAAACATAATAGCCCACAAGATTGTGGACTGCTCCTCTCTCTCTCTTCTCTTCTCTTTCATTTATTTACTAATTTGATTATTTTTTTAAAATATGTGTTATTAGGATATTGCTTCTGCACTGGGTTACAGAAGCTAAGTAAGGAAGATAACTATCAGTTTTATAGAATATTGATCTAAATAACTTAAAAAACAAACATTTGATTAGCCAGGTATTAATCCCAGCCCTTGGGAGGTGAGCCACTGAGAGTTGTTCTACATAGCAAGTTCCAGAAGTACATAGTGAAAACATGTCAAAAAAACTAAACAATAAATAAAAGCAAAGCAAAAAAATACATGTGAATAAAATATCTATGCATAAAATTCAAGTTTTCAAAATAGAAGCCAAATAAGCAAGAATCTTGAATGGCATAAAATTACCTAGAATTACCTGGAACATATGTTTAACATGCTAAGTGTAAAGTCTGACACAGAACTACAAGGGTGCTAGATCTTGAGGATATGCATATTAAGTATCTCAGGATGGGTTTATGTCTTTTCAAGTTTTTAAAATATCTAAACCACAAGGGAAATAGCCCAGACTTTTCCTGAGAAAAAAAATGGAAAATATTACACAAAACTTCTGGTGTTTTATAATTTGGTTTTCTACAAAAAAATAAATAATGAAAGCCAAAAACAACTTTCTACAATTAAAAAATATGGTATAATATTTCAGTGTTCTTCCTTTATTTCAAAGAACACTCATATTTAACCAATATTTATATTGTCTACAGAAAATTATTCTTCCACATACCTACTTCCTAGCTGACAAAGACCCAGAGAATTCAAACATCTTTCATGAGCTACAAGGAAATTACTAGATATTCACTTATTCTGTGTTCCATCCTAAGCATAGGACGACATGAACAGGTCAATGTACACTAGTCTCAACATCTTCATACCTCAGTGTGCTACCTGCAACACAACTCTCTAAGTTCTGATACTCTTTAAAAATAAGACCCTTGGCGGCAGTATAATTAACATGAATCATGCTTCATCTGCTGATATATATATGCAATGTTTTCCTTCAAAGTAGTTCCTCTAGATATTACTAGGAATAAAGCAAGTGATAAGCAAGACAATAAGGCTTTTACCATTACTGCCTTTACTATGTTGGGAGCTTTATGTCAACAAGCTACAGCCATTTGGGAAGAGTGACTCTCAGTTGAGAAAATGCCTCCATACAGATGGCTTAGAGGTGATTCTGTAGAGCATTTTCTACATTAGTGACCTCTGTAGAACATTTTCTACATTAGTGACAGATGTGGGAGGGCCAAGCCTACCATGGGTGGTGCTAAACCTACTAACCTCTATTGAGAAATCATTCTTACTCTTTCTTTCAAATTCAACTTTAGGGAAACACCATGTCAAGGATTTAAACAGAATCTAAATGGTATATTCAAATATGCTAAAAATAAGCCAGCATCCTCTAGCACAGTGGAAGCAAATCAAAACCAAGTACCAAAATGCCACATAGGGTCCCATATGGAACATCTATGTCATCAACTATAAAGTGCTGGAAGATGTACACTTAAGGTTGCAATCCACCATGTCCAGACAGTTCTCTGAGCTCAGCACAAAATGGAGGACGCTCTTTCCAGCAGGGCTCCCTCCCTTCCTGGATCCTCGATTGTGTCTCTAGGATCAGAGGCCTGACCCTATCTGCAAGCTGTCCCCTAAGCCTGGATGCCTGATCTATCTCAAGCATGACCTTTGACACAGATCCCTACAGACACTCTCCTCCTGCTGCCCATATGATAATTAGGTATTGGGCTCCAGCTGTATGGTAGGACCATGCTGTCAAAAGCAAATTAGGTGATGCCCCATCCCTTGTCTCTATCCTATATATTTTCCTTCACTATGAAATAAGGCTGAGCTGTCTCACTGAAGCTTATTCTTGAAAAGCTATTTCCGTTCCTATTCGTACCAGTCTGAACCCTGTTCCCAGCTTCTCCCTCCTGCCTCTCAGACCAGCAGGTTAGGATAGTTAAGATAATGTCATGCCTTGGATTCTGGGGGAAAATGACAAAAATAGTGTGAATTTTGAATTAAGATTGTAATTTAGTTGATAGTAATATGCAGTACAAAATTTCTTAGCTTTAGTACATATACTATGTCAGTATATGAGCATACGAGGGTAAGCAGATGAAAAGCGGCCCATGGGAATTCTCTACTATCTTTTCTCATTTGTGAGGACTGCCTGTCATAGTATTGGAAGGTGCTATGCAAAGCTGCAAAGGGAAAGAAGCAAGCAATACTACCCAGTCTTACCCAGCTCTAAATAAACCACAAGGACTGGCTTGGAAAGATATCCTCATGCTCAAAAAGTGGCAGTTTATGTTGGGGGTAACAAAAAGCTTTTTAATTAGACTTAAGACATGCCTGCTGGAAGAGAAGTCATCCCTGGAACTGTAAACTAGTCACTACCCATGGCCAAAGTGGTCACAGTTCAGAGAGCAGAACCTCCAACTGCCATTTCCTAAACTTAGGCAATCTCTAAATGTATTTTAAATATTTAGGCTTAGACCCACAGATAAGTGTGGCACTCACCCTTTCTCAGAGAAGGGGGAACCTTTACTTTAGTGACCCTTTGTCCAGCAGATGAAGACTGTTTTAGTGATTCATAGCTGGTAAAAATGCAGAAGAGGAGTGACTGTCGGATGCCAACTAATGGTCTGAAATGCAACTCTTTTTTTTTTCCTAAGGCTCAAGGAAATTTGTAAGAGCCAGAAGACCAGGATGTCTGTGGCTAGATAGTGTCTGTTAGATATGACAGGGAAGGTACATGCATGAAATCTCAACAATATGGTGCATGAACAGGACAGATATAATGCAAGCGCCAGTTCACATGCCCACAAAGACAGGGGAAATTCCACAGGGTCCCATCCCCAAGATGGAGAGCTATAGGTGGTCAGTCGCTCCTGAGAGAGTCAGCTTCCTCCAAGCACAAGCTCCTGTGTAAGTTATGCATTCCCAAGAGATCAGTCTTGGACAAATGTACTAAATGGACTTAGTAGGTTTTGTGTGTGTGTGTGTGTGTGTGTGTGTGTGTGTGTGTGTGTGTGTGTGTTTAATAAAAATAAAAATGAGGTCACAAATTGGGAGATTGGGGGCATAAGGAGAATTGAAGGACATGAGTGATAAAGATGTGATGATCATGCATGAAGTTCTCAAACAATTATAAAAATAATTTCTGAAATTATTTCAAGATTCAATAATACAAATTTAAGGCTGGGGAAAGAACTCCATTAGTAAAATGCTTGCTTCAAAAACATGAGACGCTGAGTTTAGTCATAAGAAGTGCCCCCAAAACACACACACAAAGAAAAGAAAAGAAAAGAAAAGAAAAGAAAAGAAAAGAAAAGAAAAGAAAAGAAAAGAAAAGAAAAGAAAAGAAAAAAACCTAGCTGTGATGATGTATGTCTGTAATCTCACCACTGGAGAGGCAGAAATAGGTGGCCCCTGAGGCTCACTGGCTGGCTAGTCTAGCCTAGTTAGTGAGTTCCAGACTGTGAAAAGTACTATCTGAAAGCATAAAGGTGGATGATGCCTGAGAAAAGATATCAAAGGTTCTTCTAGCCTACAAACATGCACACAAATGCATATGCCCACATGAACAGGTGCATACATATACACAAAAAATATGTTTCATATTTCAACCCCTTGCCCTACAACAACATCATGTCTGGGGTGCACACCTGATAATTTTATTTTTAAACACTTTAGCGAAGTGTTTTATTGTGGTTTTCTCTTTTAGGATATAGGATATCCTGGCTTGGTTTTAGGCAACTTCACAAAATCTAGAGGTAAAAGGAACTTCAGTTGAGAAAGTCTTTCTTTCCTATTACCTGTTGGCAAGTCTGCAGTGTGTTTTCATGATTAATGATTGTTGAGGATAGGCCTATCCCATAGCAAGGGTTGGGGGACACTCTTGGGCAAGTGGTCCTGAGTTGTACAAGAAAGCAGGCTGAGTAAGCCATGAGGCGCAAACCAATAAACAACACAACTTCATGGCCTCTGCTTAAGTTTCTGCCTTGACTTCCTCCCTGATTTCTTTCAAAGATGGACTGTGATGTAAAATAAACAAAATAAACCCTTTCCTCTCCAAGGTGTTATTGGCCAGGGTGTGTTAGTACAGCTATACAAACCCTGTCTAAGACATCATCCATCTACCCAGATTATCTTTCTCTTGCCTTTAACCATTGAAAGCACAGGTTTTGTGTCCTGTAGGTGTCCACGTTATTAATCTTCCTGTAAAATATCCAAACAACGATGGCATGAAAGCATCACTACCGATTTATAAATCATGGCTCTGTTAGTAACTCTAGCGTAAACATCAACCATGTGTTCAATGAAGTTGAGGCTCCCCTTCCCAGAATTGTCATGTTGTATATATAAATATTGATTGAGCTCTCTCCTTCCTCCTAGCAGATGGCAGACCTGAGAATTGTAACATAGCTGAAGAGAGTCAAACACATTATCATTCACTGACAGGCCCTGGAGAATATTGCGAAGGCCAAAGTTTTTATTTCAAAAATAAGTAATTGCCATTGACAGCAGAAGTGTAAATAGCACCCTGATGAACAAATTTATTAATTCAACATCCCTGTAGTGGCTGTTAACTCAGAACTGTGGTCATCAAACCTGTCCATGTGCCTGCAGTGTCCCTGCGGGAATGTCCTTGGGTTCATGTAACAAAATTTTGTACCAAGTGAGGATAGCTTTATAGTGACCAATAAGAATGAGGCTGTACCTATTTGATGCAAGGCTTTGTTGGATTACTTGCTGACAGAATTACTTCTGATAGACCCAGGGTATGCAAAATTCCAGTGCTAGGAAAAGCCTGCACTATCTAAGTTATCTATCTATACATGTATGCATCCATGTATGGGTAAAGCTTAAAATAGATATCTCAACTGCTGACATCAAACACATTTCCTTCTTTTTAAGTAGAAAATATGGAAAGCATCATCATCAAAGCAGTCTGAGAAAGATGCCTGTGTAACAAATTAGAAGTAGATTACCACAGGCCTCAGCACATACTTTCAATATCTCGACACAGATCAATAACTAGAGCTTGCACTTTCATACATTTCAAATGAAAATTGCAGGAGCCCCCTGCCCAGTCTTTTCCATTGCAATCAATGTTGCCCTTCTGACATTGAATCAATATTAATTGTAAAGTCCCTGTATGGCATTTCCATATGCACGTGGAGGAAAGCAAGGTCAATTTTATCCCACAGTATTTTTTTCCTCGCCTACCCAAAAGACTATGCAAGTGGAAATGCAAGGTTAATTAAACCAGGTACACTGCAAATGATGATGCATTGCCTGCCTTTCCTTTCTATTTCAAACTCTATCATTTACATCTAAGGCAATCTAAATGATTTTACACTCACTCAGACTTCTTTTTCCCTTATCCATCACTTCTCACTGTCTTGAACCCATCTTCTCTAACTGAAGAATAACCTTCACTCTTCTCACAGTCCCATCAGTAACCAGCCCCAATCAAGGGACAGCCTTGCCACCAACTCAAGGGATCCTGAAGATACCTGCTGCTTAGATTAATGAAGCCTCTTCCCCTGAACCTCTGGTGAAAACACAAAATCTGGAATCGAGGACATCAGTCCGAGGAGGACTCTCATCCCATTGCCTTGTAATCAGTTACAATGATAACGAGTCACTGAGAAGCACATTATTTACCTCAAATCCGTCCTGTGCTTGGATTCTAAATGAACTCATGGGATCCACTATTATTTTTATTTCCCCAACTGTGAATACATCTGTACTAACAAAATCTGAGATTTGCCAAATTGTCTTTCAACTAGAAATCTCAAATGGCAAACTAAATACAACCACCAAAATTGCAACAAAACAGAATGAGGCTAATCCATCACAGGTCTCCAGCTTCCAGCTGAAAAAAAAAAAACACATGGAGTGGAAATACAGACTTCACACAAGGTCTCACCATGCTCAAAGTGCAGTTCAACTTCTCCGGACACTGTGCAAATCGGGGTCAGATTTCAGAGTTGATTCACTGCACAGATGATTTCCTATGAAGCTTTTTGTCTCCAGTTCCCCAACAAAGTCAAAAGCAATCTCTTCCCAGAGGTAGGCAGCGAGAGTTTCTAACCAACAAGTACTTATATTTCACTGAGGATTTTACAGTGTAGGCAATTCAGAAAAGTTACTCAGATCAATTGCTTTGAGACAGCACAGATCTTCCTTCTCACCTGAATTTTATCTTAATAGATATTTCCTTTGTAAGGTCCAGGGCAAGAAGGGAAGCCACAGAAGATTTTAAAATGATTTTAAAAGTTATAATATCTCTCACTTTTAAATACAGATAGGGCCTGGGGCAAGGCAAAGTGGGAAAGTGTTTCCTGTGCAAACATGAGGACCTGAGTTTGGATAACCAGAAAAATCACAAGAAAGCAGTACGGACAGATGCTTCTATGCTACACCAGCATGGGACAGGGTTGAGTAGCAGATAGGGATGGGGACACAGACACACAGAGACAGGCTCGCCCTCCAGATAGTACAGCTCCAGTCCAGTCCCAGTTTCTATTTCAGGAACTGAGATGGAGAACAAACGGTTTACACCTAGGCTATCTTCCAGCCTCCACACATGCATGTACAGTGAGAGCATGGATAAACATATACACAGTCACTAAAATTAAATGTATAAACTTACATTTGGAATCTGAAAACATACTTGCTACCCTTGAGAAACTGAAGATACCTGGTGGGCATCTTCAAACAAGGACCTTTAGGTGAGAATATATTTAAGCAATCTCACAAACAAAAACAAACTAACACTGTAAAATGTATCACAATTTCAAAATTTATAACTTTGTACTTTTCATCTCAATGAGTCATACAGTTGCCGCTACATGACTGAAATCAACTTGTGTTCTTTGCAGATTAAGCAAAGAACTAAACATTTAACTGTCTATACAGAAGAACTGCTAATTCTGGTAAATTTATCATGTGAAATAATACATGGAGCTGTAATAAATACCTCTGTGTTAAAAGGGGAAGCATTATTACCCTATTATCCTATCTGTGTATATATATGCATGTACACATATACACATACTCACAAAGAGAGAGAGATGGAGGAGGGGAGAAGAAAGAGGAGGGGAAGAGGGAGAGAGAGAGAATAAGTATGTATGTAAGTTAGAATCACAGAGAACATTCCCACAGTCAGGGTATTCAAGTGGTTCATTCACAACCTACAAGCCCAGGCTCCCTCCTAAAGGCTGAGCTCATGGATCTGGAGTAGTGTTCTTCAAGGAAAGACTTACAGGTAAAAGGAAATCAATCCACTTAACTCTCTGAAGCTCCCAGGCACAACTGCATACCTGGAGGTAGTCCTGAGAGATCACATCTTTCCATTCAATTAAAACCAGTCTGTCACCTGCATCTAACATTCCTATTCCTCATAGGGGATGAACAACCCCACTCTCCTGTCCTCCAATGTGTGATGGCATGCACCCAAGCTTGAGGAACCCAAATGGACGGGCTGAAATGCCCCACTTCTTAAGATGACCTTCAGAGTAAAACTGGATGATCATGGAGAAGCAATCATCACTGGCCCCACTTCAGTTCTTCAGCCTGAAATAATAGAATACATTTCTGTGGCTTTCAAACTAATATAAATGAATATAATAACTTCCTTTTGTTCGTGGCCGATTACATTATATTACAACAGCACGACTTCCAGGGCTAGCATGCAAAAGTAATTTATTTTTCTCCCACATCTGTAACTATTTGGGAGAGCAGCTAAGTCTTCATAATTATGCTGCAGACACAGTAAATAGAGCAAACGCAATAGGTCACACTGTGACTATAGTTCAGGGAGAGAACAATTATTTTACCCCATATAATTTGCATCCAACATTTCATACAGGAAAGTAAAGAGAAAAACAGCACTGGCTTAGAAAATTACCACAGCCTTTTAATAATCATTCTTCTTATTTTTTATTTGTGTTAAACAGATTTTTCTCTAAAAACAGGAATACACACACATACACACACACACACACACACACACACACACACACACACACACACACGGCATGTCTGAACAATTTTCATTAAGAATTCATTTCCTTTCAGGTTGTAATCCATTTTACTTTGTCTGACACAGATTAAGTTATTATCAAATTAACTAAAATTGCTGCCATGTCATTCAATTTTCCTTTTTTCCTTCTTTTCCTTTCCCCTCTGCAAAAACAACCTGCCATCGCCAAAAGAATGCTCTAACTTAAGAAATGGAGTTCTTTCAACAGATTTTTTTTTCCTTAAGTAGAGAAAAAACCTGCTATCAAAAAACGCAAATGGGTATTGAAAAAGTCCCTCTCCGAGCAGCTGGGTATAACAGAGGACAACTGTACTAAAAAGTAAGGCCAGCATATTTGTGGTTTGTAAATTATTATTAATGAAAAACCAAAATACTAAACATGAAAATGTTTTTCAAGATGATGAAGGGACAAAAGAAGCAAGTCCCTGGTAATTCCCCTGACACTCAAAGGATTTTGCCTGGAAGTCTCTTTGTCTTAAAAGTTAGAGCTCTTCATGGGGAGATCAATGTGAGTCCCATGAGAAATGCAGTCTAATAGCCTTTGTATTTTTAACAAGGAAGAGCCCCAGATGGAAAAACAAAATTAAAAGTATTATGAAAAGGACACACAAATCAGACTGCTAATGAGGAAGCCAGGGAGCCCTGGTGAAACCTTACAGGCCTCCAGAGGAAAGGATTTGAGCTGACCCTTTGCATTTTCATTCCATTTCACTATGGTGATGATCAAGATTAGCATCCCAGCCTGAGCAATGTGCAGCTAACTGCTCTCTGAGGTCAGCCTCTTCCACCAGGCCCATAAGCTAGCTGTCTTGTGGTAGCCACTGAGTGGAGGCATTCCTCCCAAGAACTTAGGGATAATTATTGGAAGGCTCAGCAGCATGAACTCTCATCACTAACAAACATTCTAATCAACAGAACTGGCATACAAGGAGTCAGAGTTGAACTCATGAAGGGTTGGTTGTGTGAGCAGAGTTGAAAAAACACAGCACTGCAGGCCTGTGCAGACTTGGATCATTCACTCTGAGGTCTAAACTCAAATAGTCTGGCCTCAGCCACCTATGGTCACTGGACATGTCAAATGCAGCAAATGTAATTGAGGAGTAGAACTTCACATTTTGTATTACTTCAAATAATTAAAATTTAAATTTAGAAGTAGATATTCTCCTTGGTTATTGGGAAAATTTCTCAACCATGTTGGATCTAATAGAGCATGTTATTTGATTATTTCCAATGAACTTTTCAATCAACTGCAAACACAAAAATAGGTATTTCCAATGAAGGGTTAGCATTTGTTGTGGGTTGAATGAGAAAGGACCCATAGGCTCATGCATGTGAACACTTGGTCCCCAGGGGGTGGTGCTGCTTGAGGAGGTTATGGAAACAGGAGCTTTGTGGTCTTTGAGGTTTTAAAGGCCAGCCCCACACTGCACCTGCTCTGAACAGTAAGCCAAAATAAATTCTCTCTTCTCTAACTTACTTAAGGGTATTTTATCACCACAATAGACAACTAACAGCATCTGAAGTGAACTGCTCTCTGAGTAAAATAGGCATTGGCTTCAAAGAGTTATTAACAACAACAACAAAAGACTTAAAACACTTCATTATTGATTATAGCTTGAAATCATCTTTTATATAAGATTAATTCTAAAATCATATATATTACCCAGCATAACTTATGTTTATACCTTTTTCAATAAATGGCTTTGGGAAAATCTTTAATTCCATTTATGAGTCATATTTGTAGCTTGTATTATGTTGTTTTCAGATAGTGCTAATCTGAAGCTTGGTTTCTTCATCTATAACATGTGAGGGTAATCACTACGTTGTAGGAGCTTCTGAAATAAAATACACATATAGCAATCATTTCTTCCAGTGTTTCCTATGCCATTTAATAAATGTTCTTTTAGAGACAAGTTGTCATGTACCCCAGACTGGGTCCATACTATCCAGCCAATGATGACCCTGGACTTCTGGTCCCCCTGTCTCTACCTCCTAGGTGCTTATTTTACAAGTATACGCCATCAAAGATGGTCATTAAGGTGCTGGGGATTTAACCTTGGGCTTCTAGCATCCTAAGCATGTGTTGTATCAACTGAGTGACATTCTCAGCACAAGTGGTCATTTCTACTAATACTATATGACCTATTGCAAAGGATTCTGAACAATATTCAATAGTTCATAATCCTAATAGAGAGTCAAAATTTCTAAGATCATTAACTTTTCTCCTTCCTGGTTAATACTTTATAAGATGCCCTGCTGAAGTAATGACTATGATCATGCATCATTCTTATCTCTACCTCTTCAGTCTGTTTCATTATTATTTACCCACCTTCAGAAATAACTTATCTCACTGACCTCTGTCTTATTTGTTCTTCATGTGTTTCTTTTTTCCAAATTAGCATATGCACATGTATTTTCACATATCCTTTTTCCTTCATTAAATGAATAGTATTTTCTACTTCCTGAACATGGCTCAATGGCAGTGAGCTCAGGTTCCTCTTCCTCCATCTTGTCATTCCATGTTTAGCTGCACAGTACTCCAACTGCATAGATGCACTATCACTCATCCAACTTATCGCCATGGAGATTGTTTCCAATAAACTACAATTATAAACAATACTGCAATAAATTACCTTTTTCACGATTTCAAGTTGTTGAAGGAAAACCCTTTGCATAATTTCTTTGAAGGGAGAAGCTGAGTCAAAAAATAAGCACACAGATGAAGCTTTGTTATGTACCTTGCCAACTCTTCCTCCATAACACACCACTACTTTTCTCTTCCATCAGCACTATGTGATGCCCCACAAATTTGATACTGTTTCCTTAGTTAGACCTATGATAACCAAGGGATTCACACTGACTAGTTCCTTTGATCTCTGGGTTCCTTATATACTTTTCTCCAAATAAATAAACTTCATGCATCAGTCTCTCCTCTCTCTTTCCATATACGTGTTTGTATGTGTATTTGTATGTATACATATACAGAAGTAACCTAAAAGAAAAGAAGAGTTGACCCAGAAAAATGAACACATTGTTCTCCAACTTAAATATAACAAGTACTTCTCCACTGTGTATAAAATAAGTGTCCATTATTTTCAAAGCTCACTCAAGTCTGTTTTAAAATAGCTTTTGGCCAATCTCATCTTCAGCAACATTTCTCTTGATACTGCTCCTCCTAGAGACCCTGCATTCAGCTCACAAGTTACAGCTGTGCTCATAGGCTTGTTTTGCTTGTCATTCCATACACTGGCTCTTCATACCTCAACCTGTCTATCTTAGCTCCATCTGTCAGTCAAGTTCAAATGTCAAACTCAGTTCTTCAAAGCAGGTATAGATCTTGCATACTCCTTTATGCTGTGAAAGTTCTTCATTCACACAGAACCTACTGTGTTTTTAGATCCAGGCAAACCCAACTGTTTTTTAGGAAGTGTTGGGGGCACAAAGTGCCCATAGAACACTAGGTTAACCACACAGGGTTGCCTCCTCAAAGAAGGAAATAGCTGTTTTCTGCCCAGAAGCCTAGGAGTGGTTATTGTTAATGACCTCAGTGACCTCTGCTCTCTGTAGACCCAGACTTCACCCCAATCCCTCAGAATGTTTGTCCCAGATCCTCCCTCCCTAGACCTTTATCTTTAGGTCACCATTAATAAAACCCATCCTTAGGGGAGATGTCACATGCCTACTGACCTCTATGTTGTCTCAGTTAGAGACCACACCAGATCCAAGACCTTTAAACTATAGAATCCATCTTCACAGTCACATGTATTTTGCAAAGGAATTTCACACCTATGTATTCACACCTCTTAAGCTTTATTGTGCACCTGGAATTGGAATGAATGTTGCCTAGACACCTTCTTCCAAAATCTACTTTGTTTAAATATGCTTACAATAAACTGCTTCTCTGGAAGCTTGATCCAGAATGACTAAGTAAGACTGAATAGACTTTATTCTCACCTCTTCATGATTCATTTCTCTGCCTTCCATACACTTTCAGCCCCCCTCCACACACACACACACACACACACACACACACACACACACACACACACACAAGTAAATGGTCAACCTCCAACAATGGGAATGGTATCTTGCTAAACTGTGAAGCTCCAACGGATCCATGAGTTTTCAATGGACTAAAATTAGTAAGTAACATGAAAATAATGTCACCCTTTACTCAAAAGCAGACTTTTCTCTCATTTGTTTCCATCGTACAGTTGAAAGAGGAGGCTCCAGTACTTACATTTAGTCCTGGCAAATACATATCCCTCCAACTTCCTGATCATCCTTGGGAAAATCATCTATGACTATTGCTTTGTTTTACGAGGAAGTTCTTCAGCCCTTGCTTTAATTGAGCATGAATATTTGAACATTCTTATATATAAACAAACATTTTAAAAAGCAAATAAATTTATTTGCTTAGCAATATATATGTTTATACACATGTGTCTATGTATGTTACAATTAGTTTTTTAAAAAGAGGCCAAAAGAAAAAGAGCAAAGAAGGATCTATGAGAGGGATTGGAGAGAGGGAAAGGAAGAGTGAAAAGATTTAACTACATCATAATTTTAAAAAAAATAATTTTTAAAATAAAATAAAAATATCTAGAATTGAAGTATACCTTCAATCTAACAAAAAGTTAGGTAATTTAAATAATTTAAGGAGACATTCACGTTGTGTTTTCTTCTGTTCCACAGCAACCCTGTCCAGACCCCATCTCCAATGCACACTCAGAAGAGTGCCATGCCTTTGAATCGAGAATAAATAGACTTCCCCTTTTCTATAGCAGAATGGGTTAAAACAAGCACTCCAAGGAAAACAGACTTTCGATATCTTATTCACAGTATTCCCAGAGCCTCAGAGGGGGTGATATAGATGTTCCATTTATGGCTCAGCATTCCACAGTCATTAAATTTAAATGGTTAGGAGTCTCTGCAGTCATCACTGGCCATGGCAAAAAAGAAAGTTCTCTGACCAGAACTGACAGCAGTACTAATCTATGGACATAAGCATAGTTATTTAGGAGGCGATCTGACAGGCACAATATGTCCACTTAGCAAAACAACAGAGGAACTTTCCCACTGCTGCTTATGACCTCCCCAGCCGTAGGCTTCTAACTGGGTTTATGATATCAGACTTGAACTCCTTCCTGTGAAGTGGACATCAATTTCAAACAGAAAGTGGGTGTTTCTAATCAAGTCACCACTATTGTATCAGTAGCCTCATTTTCGTCTGGCCAGTGGTATCATTGCACATAGGGTTCAAAACTCCTCAGATTGTTGATGCTTTTTCTCCAATAGCAGCCTACACAGCACCTTCTGGCACCAGGAGAGCTAGCCAGCGGGGAGGAAGCTTCTAACACACTTCCAGCAGTAGGTGTCAATATGTCCTGAGATGTGGTGGCTTCAGCAATAAAGACCTTACTATCTAGTTCTGTTGGAAAACCATCGTTACTGGCAGTAGCCTACACATTAAGAGCAGAGGGAAGGGTGGCGAGTGGTGTCAGGGTAGAATGCTGACGTCCATGACATGGCCATTGTACTCTTGACCTCACAGCAGTTAGGATTACCTAGCCTAGACCTGTGGACACCTTTTCACAGATAGACCCCACTCCTCCTTGTGGAATTAGATGCAGTTAATAGTAGAGAAAGAAGGGAGAAACATTTTCTTCAGTGGTAGATTGGTACAAAGGCCCAAAGATTCCTATAAACACCACCAATGAAACACACAAAAAGACATGGAAGTAGAGGGGGAGCTCATGGAGAAGAGGAAGGAATAAAAAATGGTAACAGAAAACAGGAGAACCAGTCTTCCCCAGGTCTGAGTCCCCAATTGGTTATCTAATACCAAGTTGTCACTCCTGAAATTATATACAGACACCACACAACACTAAACAGACTCAGCACGTTATATTTATACATTTATGCATTAATACATATATATGTAATAATAACAAATAAAAAGTCAATGAATTTGAAAGGGAACAAGTCCATGGTGAACCATGGCAGATGGTGGAGGAAGGAAGGGAAATAGATGTAACTATATTTTAATTTCAAAAATGAATAATGATAGCCAACTATCATTATTTTTTAAAAGGTAACTGTATTAATGTAACCAAACTACATTCTATACATGTATGACTGTCACAATGAAACCCGTTACTGTATATAATTAATAGATGCTAATAGAAACATTACAGAAACCCAAAAATATATTTTAAAGAGCATCAGTAAACTGGGCAAGAAATACACTTGGCTCTTCAGACACTAGGTAGGAGCCAAGGCAGATGAGGTACTTATGAGTAGGAGAATCCTCCTTATAAGCAGAGCCTCGATAAAGGGCAGAAAATGCTGCCCAATAGAGTACTACAGTACTACACTGAGGGGCAGCATCACTGAGACTGGCCAGAAAGAGCTGAAAATGCTGACTCTGGAGGGATGGAGGCCAACAACTGAAGACTCGGTTCCTGATCTCTATTTCAGGCTCCAAAAATCCAACTAAGAGATAATGAAGAAGCCATTTACTCTATGACCCCACCAATGAAACTCATGGGATGATGACAAGCTTGAGTGAGTTGGAGACTTTAATATTCTTAACATTCTGCTCAATGTGGTTGTTGAGGCATGTCTAATTTGATAAATTTAAAAAAAAAAAAAAAAAAAAAAAAATAAAAAGTGAAAGACACAGCACCTAAAAGATGTGCGCATGTGCACACACGTAACACGCAATAGCAATTATCACAGTACATCATCGAATGCACAAAGACAAAATAATAAATAAAAAAAAAATATATAAAGACAAAAAAAAAAAAAAACACACACACACACACACACACACACATATTCTATAAGTCTGAGTGAAGATGGACATACCCGTGCCACAGTGTGTTTATAGAAGTCAGAGGACAACTTATGTGTCAGTCCTCACCTTCTACCTTTAGACAAGGTCTGTTATTGCTGTTGCTGCTGCTGCTGTTGGTTACTGTACATCCCAAGGCAGCTGTCTTACATGCTTCTGGAGTCCCTATTATCTGCTTAGGATCTTATTAAGAGCCACTAGTAGCAAAAGTCTATGGTGTAGGGAGCAGGGACAACTAGAGTCCAGAAGGTCAACCTATCAGAATTAAGTGTTCTGTTAGAGGAAAGCATCCCACAATGTGTTATGGAATTACTGCCTTTTGAATGAACTGGCTGCCTCTTGTAAACTTTTTGTGCAATAACAGCTACGATTCTCCCCCATTTACCATGCATTTCCATGTTATGTGTACATGTAACCCCATGACTGCATCTCAATCTTATGGGCACACATAGTTGTGGATAGTCTAGAAGATGGTTTCTTATTTAACTGTACAATTTTTATGAATAGAAACATACTAAAATATAGTTCATACTATATCTATTGTTCCATATGGACTGTAGACACTTAGAGGCTTGTTCTCCATCCTTAGCCACTGACAAGGTAAATATTGGCCAGACAACGTGTCCTCGTAGAACTTTCACAGAGTGGAATTTCAGGTGCCTGGCCTTGTTAGATCAAAACCCTTCAGAAGAATTATAGCGAACTAGAAGTGATAATGCAGGTGTCTGGCCTTGGCGTATCTTAGTGCTTCAAGAGATCAATAGCACCTATGTTGCCCTAAGCTTCCTCCCCACTCTGATTCAAATAACAATTAACACTTTGCATTTATTTCTATACCAGTTTCTAATGCAAGATTTTAGGCTCACTAGACTAATTATATATAGGTCCTGAGATTCAGGTGACTAATAGAATAAAAGGCTATCAACTGACTAAACATATCTGGATATTATTAATCACATAAAATAGTACACATATTCTTTGCCTTTTCCTTAAATCTTTCATTGGTTTAATTTCTTTCCTTGTAACCTTTGTAGCTATGCCTTTAAGATAGCCAGAACTTTTTACAATTTACAGCTGTTGTCAATCACCAATTAAGCTGACCAAGTCTTAGCTAAGTATGACTCTTACCAGAATACTTGTCCCTGAGAGTTTACTTTATTGTTTTTAACTAACAAGTTGTTAATGAATGGTTATATATGTGTTTGGAGGAACAAGAAGGGAGGAAGATGGAAAAGACGTAGATAGATATGAGAGAACAGCAAGAAGAGAAATGATTGAAAAGAACAAAGATGAGGACAGAGATAGGAAGAACTAGGTAGAATGATGAGAGGACAGCAGGAGGAACTGAGACCAGGAGGGACTGAGAGGAGCTAAGTAAGAGAACAGAAAAGAAGCTGTGTAGAAAATATTGACTTAGAAAGATAAAGTGAATGGACTAACGAACTCAATGTGCTTAGATTCACTGAATATTCCTCAGATGAGAATCCTTAGGCACTTGTAGCTTCTATTCTGCACCCTGGTAGAAATCCCTCAAGGATCTCAAATTAAGAACAAAGGAATCACAGACATGTGCTACTACCCCCAGCTTTATTTGGTTCCTGAGCATTCATATTCATACTCAGGTTCTTAACCTTCCATACCAAGCGCTTTATCCACAGGACCATCTTCACAGTCCTATAAAAAGGTTCTTTGCTTAAATGTCCTGAAATGACTCTTCAAAAATCCATATATTTATTGTGTATGTGTGGGTGAATACACATCATCTCATAAGTGTGGAATCAGAGGACAGTTTGTGGTTGTTTCCTTCCACCATGTGGGTTCTCAGGATCCAACGCAGAACATCAGTCTTGGCCATAAGGGCCTTTACTGACTGAGCCAACTCACTGACTCCTGAACTTATTTTTATATTTAGGAGAACTGACTCAAAGGAATCTATTAATAGCAATGTTATTTTGTAGTTGACTTTGAAGATTGTACATTGGCATATTTGCTAAATGACCTTGGAATGTATGATACCAATACAAGTAAACAGTAAAAGAACTGGTATCCTTATTTCTGACAGCAAAAATACATTCATTTGAGGAGGATATACTGGAGAAGAGAGATGGGGGATGGATAGGACTATATTTCATTGTATACCTGCATGAAATTCTCCAAGGATAAAAACATATAATGAATAAATACAAATGACTAACAAGTACATGGAAAGATGCTTAGGATGACCAATAATTAGATCAAAACAACAGCACACTAGGGTATCATCTGGCACCCATATAAGGATGGCTATTATCAAAAAGACAAATCAGGATTGATGTTGGTAAGCATGTGATGCAAAAGTGAATCCTTGGCCTGGTGGGCAAGAAAGTGCACTAATCTACCCACTGTAGAGGACAGTTACAGAAGTCTGTCAAAGAAATAAAAATAAACTCCAGGATACGTGGCAATCTCTTTCCTGTATATGTACATTAGAGAACTGAAATGAATTCTCAGAAACATCTGTGTTCTATGTACACTTCACATTATTCATAATAGCCAAGATATGAAAGTAACCTACTGGGCCATCAAAAGGTCAAAAAATAAAAAAAATAAAAAAAGCATGGCATATACATGAATGACCATTTCATTCACAAAATGGGGAAAAATCTACCATTTATGACAATGCATATTAGTCTGAAGAGTATTAGGCTACTTAAAACATCTAGATGAGAAAGACCATGGCAGGTCAAAGGTCAAATTATCAGTTATATGATGCATAAATTCATGATATTCAATATACCTCACTTTGGCTATAGTTAGTCATACTGTGTTACTTATGTAAAAGTTATTAAGAAAGCAGATCATATTGTGGACTCGATATAAATAAATGTTACTGAGCCTGAATGTGATAAACATTTATTTTACAAGGTGGAGGTGTGTCCATGTCTGTGTCAAATTATTTAGTACTCCTTGCACACATACTGTTTTATTTGTCAATTTCATTTCAATGAAGTTGGAGAAAGGATAAAATAGAGTAGAAAGGCAATGATTTCAAGTTGCTTTATTAACAGCTAAGAGCTTTGACCAACTTCCAAAATCACAAGGCTTCTACAATTAGAACAGAATTTTTCCACTAGAAATGAATTAATAACTGAAGTTCTGAACGTGCAGCATACACTAATCCTGGTTTTTAAAATCCCTAATGGGCTTTGTAGCAGTGCAATTTGGCAAAGTGAGTAAAATCCTCACATAATAGATAAAGGTAATTAGAGATGCAGAACCAATTCCTTTTAAATGCCCTGCATGCAATTTGGACCCTTTAGTTCCTTCTTTAGAAATGGGGAAATTGGTGAAGGGGAGAAATGCTAAGATTTAAGAGACAGTCTTGCTGCAGCATCCAAAAGGGATCTGGGACTTGAACACTGCAACAATTCCCCCTACCTATTTTGATGTTTTGAAATTTCTCCAAGAAACCAGCCACCTTAGAGTTCAATCTGAACCTTCAGAAAGTGTCTAACTTCAGTTTGTATTGCCAACACTAGCAGCCAACGACAGCAAGGAACTTAGGGAAACCTGTAGAAACATGCCTTAGGAAAATGTATCTTGTAAACCAAAGCCACACAATCTTTTTGCATATCTCATGGAAATCCGTTTCAGGAAGTGCATGTTTTTTTTTTTTTTCAGCCTCTGAGGAATAATCTGGTTTACATACACAGTAAGTGCCCGCTTAGCCTTCAAACCGAAGCTCATCTTTAGAGTAAATGTGTCACTCGGGGGCATTCCTATAACCTGTCAGTTGAAACTCAACCACGTCAGAGACAGAAACAGAAGAAATGAAGCTTGGAGTTAGTGGCTAAAGACAGACTTCAGGAGTTCCTGAGTCCTAGGTGCAGCTTCTGGGACTACAAACTGTGTCCTTTAGGGCAAATGATGTGAGGGGTGGTTCGTCAGATGGGGAGGAGAATATAGAAATAGACATAACTAGGTCTTGATCGTGGGTTTTATAGGTCAGGTACTTGGATGGCAAAACCATCCTTTGTGTTATCTGCAGAAGCATGCTACCTCCTCAGCCGGACCTCTTTGCTGTAGGGCTGAAGATCCATCAGAAACTCCACATGGCTCAAAATGTATGTGGGAAAAACATACATTCAACACACATGGCACTCCAGAGCCCTGGGGTCTTACTTCACCACAGACAGAAAATTCAGGGGTAGCTCTCACTTATAACTCCTCCAAAGAAGAGACCAATCCTAGCATTTAAAACATGGGGCTTTCTATGTCCATGTGCTTTGACTTTTTACCACAACTTCATTAAAACTGATGAAGCTGGGTGGGGGCTAGCCAAAGCCTATGAAAAGCAGAATCATCTTTAAAGTCATAGCCCATCACCTGCCTCAAATAACAGACACAGAAACAGGACCCCAAAGTAGGTGAGTACATGAGAGCCATCCATCACATCTGAGGACCACTGAGCCTCAAAGCAAGTCTTCCAATTGCCAGCTCAGGGTTTCTGTACTGCCTTCTGTCAACTGTGGCTAGGCTTCCTGGAGCAAGCTCTAGAGTACACAGATCCTAAATTAATTATGACTGATCCTCAAAATATTGAGGACAAAGCCGGGTGGTAATGGCAGCGGTGGCGCACGCCTTTAATCCCAGCACTCAGGAGGCAGAGGCAGGCGGATCTCTGTGAGTTTGAGGCCAACCTGGGCTACAGAATGAGTTCCAGGAAAGGCACAAAGCTACACAGAGAAACCCTGTTTCAAAAAAACAAACAAACAAAAAATATATTGAAGACATTCCAGGAACTTGGTGGAGCTATTTCCATAATGGCATTTTCTCTTAAAATAGCTGGCTGGTTTTGTGGTCTTTATACAGCAAACTTCTTTATCTATTTGCTCCTGAGCTTATGAACAATTATAGCAGCTCAGTTCTCACTGGAGTTCTGTGTATTGGCTTGGGTTTAAGCCCAAAGCCCTCTCCCCAAGAGTGGTCAGAAGTTAACCATTGGCTATATCTCTTTTATGTATGTTTTTATTTGTGTAGTATATGTACATGCATATATGTTTATGGTGCATTCATACGAGGAAGGGCACAGAGCCATGTACATGTATGAAGAGATCAGAAGAAGAAGCTGAGTATCTTCCTCTATACTCTCCATCATAGTCCCCAGAGAAAGGGTCTGTCATTGAACTGGAAGTCCAGACTTCTGCCTGGCTGGCAGGCAGTCAACTCCGAGGATCTACCTGTCTAGAACCGACAATTCGGGGGTTATAGGCACCTGTAGCCATGCCCAGCTTTTTAGGTGGGTGCTAGGATTTGAACTCATGTTCCCAAGCCTGCACAGTAAGTACTCTTAACCACCGAGTGATTTCACCAGCCCTGGTTGTCTCTTTTAATAACCGCTCTGAAACACCTTCTAGCCACACTTTCTTAAAGTCTCGAGTGTTTTATATAGTTGGCAGAGAGTGAAATACAAACCTATTTCTGATGATAATGCCTTTTAACAGTTGTCAACCCTGATTTAACAGAAGGCTCTAGCAATGCATGAACCCCAGTGGATTTCTCATCTTTATATAAAACTTTGGGACACCATGAATAATAATTATATATTTTTTTCTTCCCTAAAACTGACACAATACCTAAGCTGTGACTTACAATTTTGCTTCAGTTTTTACATTTCAAATGTACTCCATCATCGAAAAGTTCCTAACTATGTCATCCCAGGACTGTCACCTCTGTGGCCTCCAGGTTGCCCTAGACAAGAATGAAACTGCTTAGAGCAATATTAGACTCCTAGAGGAGGGAGTGGATCTGTGAGTTTCCAGCCCCTGGCAAGGTTAAAGGTGTCTTTTCTGCCCTGCCCATCAAACATCCTTCCCTGGACCTCAGTTAGAAGCTTCTTGCAAAGGCTGTGATTTTTTTTCCTCACTATTCTATGCTTTAGGTCTGCTTATTCCAAATCCATGAGTAAATATAATTAATCTATCAAGTTGATTACTTCCTTTTTTTCTCATAATAGCTACCAAGACCAATACACTGAATGCTTCCCAGATTTGTCTGTCATCTACTGTAGAGAACATTTTATTACAGATTCCTAGAACCCCAGAAATTGAAATTACACACAGCTCCATCTGAAACCAATTACTACATCCAAACAAACCTGGAGCCAGGCATGCAGAGCATCCATCCTCTTCCCTATGGCACAAAGCATCCTACCACAAATGGTCTAATCCTCCCAGGGACAGGCAGTGACACGTGTTTTCCTGGAGATAAACTGACCCTGTCCTGCAAGGAATGGGCAGAAGGAATCCACAGGCTTTTCTGGGAGCCTAACAATAAACACAGCATGATCCTCAAGCAATTTCATATCTGTGAAGTTAAATTCTGGTGTTGGGTTTGAAGAAGCGAAGGTTTTATGACCACACATGTGGTGCTATTGTATGGCATTATAAACTCAAAAAAAAAAAAAAAGAACAAAAAAAAAATAGGTGTTATTGCTTAGTGAGTACACATGTTAGCTATTAGTATATTATCTTCAAGTCATCTAGGACAATGTATTTTGTAATCTCCAGTCAGGAATTGACCTTAAAGGAAGGCAGCATGCTCCAGGTTAAAAGAGGCAAACAGACTAAAATAACTTCATGTAACTCGGAGAGAAAATTCCTTTACCTCCACATTGTATTCTGATTTTTTTTTTTTTACTGCCAAGTCAAAAACTGGATGTGGTTTATTTGCCAGTGATAACTGACACAGAAAAGTCTACAAGTGTCACTTGGTAGCACATCTCTAGTCCATTGCATTAAGCCTGGGATGGAGATGGGTGGAGCTGGTGGGGAGAAGAAAGGAGATATTGTTGCCATTCTTGTGCAAAACTATGCCATCTACAAGAGCAGTGAATTGTTTAAACATTTAATTAAAAGGGTGTTTTGTAACCTGTATGTTTTTAAAGATACACATTTGTTATACGTTTAATAAAAGCCACTTATATAGGCTCTATGAGTTTGTAATTGTTTTATGTGCATAATTTCTAATCTGTATGATTACTTCAGCAAAAACATACACGAATATAATACAGTTTAATATAGTTTTATGCACTGCATTTTTATCTTTTTCTATTTATTCACAGAAATAGCCAATGCTGAGGTTTCTGTTGGAATTCCCCTTTAAATCTTTTCTCAATTTAACATGAATCCATCCTAAAAAATACTGCCATTAGAAACTACTGCTGTTAAAAACATTTGTATTTCTGGTTTGACTGGTCCAGATACTTAGTAATTCCATGTACAAAGGCCTTAAACTTGGCTAGAGTGGAATTATCTTGGGAACTTAAAGACATATTGACATTATGGTTCCATTCCAGTCATTGGAAAGAAAATCTCTGATGCTGGGGCCAAGGGATCAGCATTGTGAAGTTTCTGCTGTGGGCTAACATATGACTTCACCTCACCATCTCTCCTCCAGAGCTCCTGAATGCAACCCCTCTTAACACAGATGTTACAGAGGGCACTACTGACAAATTCTGCCTCTGTTGCACATCTGGGAAACCAGTCCTCATATTTGTATCCTAGGGGGAAATGAACCAAGGAACCTAACAGACAATAACAATCTGTGAAAAAGAAAAGGCACGTTTAAGAGCAATTGCTTTGAAATTAAAAACTGCTTTCAGCTGGCCATGGGGGCTTACACTTTTAATCCCAGCACCAAGAAGGCAGAGGAAGGAGAAGCTCTGTGAGTTTGAAGCCAGCCTGGTCTACATAGCCAATTCCAGGCCAGTTAGGAATACATAGAAACACCTTCCTTCAAAAATATAAAAGTAATTTTAAAATGAAAAAAAATGTTCCTTTGTATATTATATAATTTTTGCCTTAATGTGTTAAAACCATGAACACTTTCCTCAAATATTTGATTACTGACTTAGAAGTTCAGCTTTGTTTAGACTGTTAAATCCACAGATTGACTTCACCCCACCGCCTCAGTCCATTTCCCCAGGAAAAGGTCTTTTCTTAGTCTCCACTAACTCCTCAACAAGTGAGAACTAGTAATGCTTGTAAGTGGACTCCAAGCATTAAACATTGCTGGTTCTGAACACTCTGCCCACAGAGTTATTCCCACCCAGTTCTGTAGTGGGTATTCACTCCCTCCATGACCTTGGGCTAGATGGCCCAATAGAGGAGGTGCTTCTTGGCTAGAAAGACGGCTCAGCGGTTAAGAGTACTAGTTGCTCTTCCAGAGTTCCTGGGTTCAATTCCCAGCAACCATAGTGTTTGCCAACCATCTGTAATGAGACATGGTGCCCTCTTCTGGCCTGCAGGCAAACATACAGGCCAGCTGACCCAAGGTTATGGGTGGAGCGATGTCCTTGATACTGTTTCCCTCTTTACTTTGAAGTCTTTCACCATTCATTAGTTCTCATGGCATCATTTTAAATCTTCTAACCAAAGTAGTAAAAGAGGGTACAATATTATCCAATAAACAATGTGCATGCAGATTATATGTCTTCATAGTAGTTTTTGTCAACTTCATAGTTCATTTTTAAAAGTTAAAGTGGTAGTAGTCCATGCTCAGTCCACTGTGAAAAACATGCTAATACTTCTCATGTGTGAAACCTTGCCCCAACAAGGAATCCTTTTGTGGGGACTTAACTGAGCCAGAAAATGAAACACCAGGATCAGTGTATTTAAAGAATTCCATGAGGGTTACCTATAGCACCTGATCCTGAACTGGAGAATACCATTGCTCCAAATCAGTAAGCAAGGAACACTGGTTCATATCTGTACTGACTTCATACTGGAAAAACAAAACATAGGTGATCACACACTGAAGAACGCAGGGGCAGCACTAACTGGATGCAATGGATTCTTTGTTTGACATGAAGTTAAGAGAAAAATTGGGGGGGCAGATTCTTGGAGGAAATTAGAGAACAAGGTGCATAACAGATATAATTAAGACACTGCATAGATGAAATTTTCAAAGAATAAAAACACTGAAAACACATTTTAAAGAGCATAGGTTTAAAAAAATGGAAGATACCCTTACTTTGAGGATTATTGTGCCAAATTAAGAGTTAGGACCCAGATTCGATGCCAACTTCAATACTAGGATAGCACGATTCATACAAAGTTATAAACAGTAGAAAAACTTAAAACTTCTCATCTCTCTTTGGAAGCCCTCACCCATTTCTAAGGAAGCCTTGCAGAAACTTAAAATTTTTCTGATAACTCGAGAAGTGATTACAGTTGATATCAAGGATAGTCAAAGAATATTTAGCATAACTTTGGTTTTTAATTTCCCATAAGAGAAGCTGCTATACTATATGGATTTCATTTCCAACTATATTTAGCAATAAAAAGTTATAAGGACAGGAAAACTGGCAAAGTTGCCTAAACATGCCAGTTAGCCAGCCAGTCTGGAGCATGCCTTCATGTGCAGAACCAAAAGCAGTATCCAGAGGGTGACTTCTGTTTCTAGGGATATCCAAGTGAGACAAACTATGACCTACTACTTTTCAACTTAGGAACACATTCTTCAGTCTAAATTCATGGATCTTTGACAGGACCCCCTCAACCCTTCAAAGCTCATGCAACAGGGAGATACCCATCAAAATGATGGCACTGTGAACAGAGCATTGAGAGACAACAGAGTATGAGAAAATGAATTGTTAGCATGGAGTTCCTCACTTTCATCATGCAGAGAATTAGAGGGGCGATTGGGGGGGGGGTCGGGTAGCAGAGAGAAGAGAGAAGAGCTTGCCCGCAGCAAGAAGAATAGACAGAGTTATGATCACAGGACACATCTGAGGCACAGCAAGGCTTGGTGAGGTGGTGATGATCCAAGTGAGTCCTGGAGAGGGGATCAGAAAGAGAAGATTTTGTGCCTGGGATGATGAGCAAAATGATTCAAGCTGAGAGCTGTAATGAGCTGGGAGCCAGGCCCACATAGACTTTAAACAAACAGCGTTTGAAACTTTATCTTGTAGGCAACGAGAAAACAGAAAGAATATAAGCAGAAGACAGGCATTATTAGGGTAGAGAACTGGAAAAATAACCTGACTACCAAAGATGGAATAAACTGATAGAGGGAAAAGCAGGTAACAGAGAAGGCTGCTTAAACATAGCAGGCAAGATAAAAATCAAGAGGAAACTGAAACTAGTGAGAGGGAAAACAAGAGGCAACACTAATTTGAAATCAGCATATTTGTAATTTACATATAATTTGTTTGGGGAGGAACCAAACACTCCTCCAAGTATTCCCAAACCCTCACGAGCTCCATCCTCCAAATGGAGCATAGCTTCACCTTCACATTGCCCTGTGTCTTCATCGAACACATCCCATCACCACAAATACACAATCACAGCCATTACCCACAATCCCACAGATCTCATGAAGGTACGTGGAAAAACAGCAATAAGCTTACCTCTGGATCTATTCTGTCCCCTGGGATAAGATGGACTTTTCATGAGATATCAAACTTTGAAATAGCCAGACTTCACTAAAGTCTTTACAAACTTACTCTTTCACAAGTATTTTAAAGAATGGGGATATTGAAAGTAAATGTCCACGAAAACCATTTTGTTGTTGTTTTCTACAAGGCCACACTATGCAGTCCTAGCTGACCAAAAACTTGCTATTTAGACCAGGCTGCCATCAAACTCACAGCCATCTCCTACCTCTGCCTTTTGAGTCCCAGTAGTAAGAACAAGTGCTGGTATTAAAGGTGTGCACCATCACTTCTGGGGGAGACAAGCTTTTATACATTTTTGGCATATGTTTATTCTTCAAAGGCATGGTTGAAACATTGCCCTGTGTATCTGCCATTACAGTATCCAGCATCCAGAATTTTCCTTCATTATCCACTCTAAATCTGTATAATCTGCTTTCTGTTTAGGCTTAATTTTCTCTGCTAATTGGAAGTGAGAGTCAATGGGAGACACACTAGCAACTTTTAGCCTGTTTTTCCATGTCTCTCTGTAGCAAAGCTCAGGGATTTCACCCTTCTTAATTACCAAAGCCTAATGTGTTTATATGGTTGGAGCTAGGATGAAGAAGGGAAGGAAGTCATAGTGTTCCTTGAGGTTCACTGTAGTAGTGTCCTGATTGTCAACTGGTCATGGGGGAATGAATGGTACCTGTGTTCATTAATTACCACAGAGACCTACTACAGAAAACACATGCTGACATGCACTCTCTTCATTGCGAAGGGTCAGTCAGTACACTTGGGAGTAATTTGCCACCACATAAAATTTATATTATTTTATGTTCTCTGAACAATGCACAAGTTCATCATTATATCTCAGGAACAGCAGGTTCATATTCTCAACATCATCTCTCCCAACTGCAAATAAAAACATACCAAGTAAAGGGTGAACCAATGAGTGAAGTCCCAAATATCCCTTTTGAAATTAACTTTCTTGTAAAAACACCTAGGGAAGATACCTCAACTCTGCCACTTGAGACACTGCTTACAAAGTGACTGAGTACATAGGCACTGAACGCACACAGCATCACCAGGTTTCAGTGATGGTTTCACCCTCACCCTTCTCACTGTAACTCTGCAAGAGAGAACCTGATGGGCACTCCTACCTCTTGGGCTAGAAATCAGAGCATGGAGCCTGAAGCATAGCAAAACCTCGACTTCATCCAGACTGTGACTGCTAGATCTTTATCAGGGTAGATAAGCATTCAACTACTGGTGGCAATAACTGGAAACCATCCTACTAAACTTTTTTTTTAACATTTAATGCATTTTTCTATAAGTAAGTTTTACTTTTAAATGGCTCAGAAATTCCACATATTTACTAAGTACAGTCAGACATTTCAATATATGTATATAAAAGGCCCCCTATTTAAAAACGCATTTTGGTATTATGGAACAAAAGGAGATATGGTAGATGTCCATCAGAGAGTGACAACACAATATAGTGACTGTAGGATGAGGATGCCTGGAGACCAAATGCACAGCGTGGCGGCTGCAGCTGATAACACTGTGCTGCATACCGAAAGGTTTTAAGGAAATGTGTTTCAAGTGCTACCACCATAGACAAAAAGAAAACTGTGAGGAGATGACTGTAGTCACTGGCTGGACAGCAGTGAGCATTTTTACTGCCTACACATCAATCAAAACATCATGCTGTGCTCTTGAAATATATACAGTTTTCATTTTAAAAGAAATAAATTGATACCCAATGGAATATTTGTTTCTGTGGAAAACACAAATGTCAGCCCTTGAAATTCTAAACTCTTCATTCTGAAGTCTGCCGGAATAGCAACCAACTAGATTCAGTGCTCTCAAAAAGGAAATGAGAAGATGTAACTAAGGATGGGGGAGAAGGGAAAGAGGGATAATGAGGCTAGCTTTAAAAGCCATAGGGAAACATTAGTTTACATTTACCTAAAAATGCATATATAAGTGAACACATACACATATTTAATATAGTAATATAATTAAATATATCAAACACATTCTATTAATTAATAGTGATTATTATTATATTCATATTAAAATTATAAGTAGTAATTATATTCATATTAAAATCATAAGAGAATATATTAGAAATATATTAATATAATATTAATTATTATATTTGATATGCATTACATTTAATATATACTACAGTTTAAATGATACCATATAGGGTGATAATGCTTACCTAAAAGCCATAGACTTTCTAATAAAATTCCCAGTAGCAGTCTTAGGAAACCTCCCTTGAAGTTGTTGGCCAAGAGCCTAAGAGGCTCCAAAAGCAATAGAGGCTATTATCATTGCCCTCAGTTGTTTCCCAGAACCTGAAGGGAAGACCCTATTGCTGAAGATACTACACCCTGGACACAGACTTGCAGGAATTGAGCTAGAACTGACATGGAAGACTCCTCCCTGAGTATTAGTATGGTGATATTTTATTTGTACTGAAATGTGATTTTATTTGTATGTTAATAAATAAAGTTGCCTGGGGGTCAGAGCTAATAGTAAGCCATAGTGGAGCTGGGCGTTCGTGGTACGCCTTTAAATCCCAGCACTTGGTAGGCAGTGCTAGGTAGATTTCTGTGTGTTCAAGGATACAGCCAGGCATGGTGACTCATCACGCCATTAATCACAGAAAGCGAGCCTTTAATCCCAGGGAGTGGTGGTAGAAAGCAGAAAGGTATATAAGGCCTGAGGACCAGAAACTAGAAGCATTTGGCTGGTTAAGCATTCAGGCTTTTGAGCAGCACTTCAGCTGAGATTCATTCTGGATGAGGACTCAGAGGCTTCCAGTCTGAGGAAACAGGACTAGCTGAGGAACTGGCGAGGTGAGGTGGCTGTGGCTTGTTCTGTCTCTCTGATCTTCCAGCATTTACCCCAATACCTGGCTCAGGTTTGATTTTATTAATAAGAACTTTTAAGACTCATGCAACATATTAGTTCTCAACATTTCCTGAGGTGCTATGCAAGCTGAAAAAGGAATAAAGCAATCAATAGTCCTCCGCTACGCCACTCTAAAGCTTTCAAACTGCAACAATACCCAGCAGTACCAGACATCTCCAAGGGTGCAGTAGTGGTACTCATATTTTGGGAGTAACAAACAGCCATCAAATTTGACTTAAGGCCCACCTAATAGAAGAAAATTCAAGCCTAGTACTGTAAATCTTGCCAACTATCTGAACACTGAAACCTGATGATGTTGTATATGTTCAGTGCACAACCCCAACTAATATATCTCCAATATATCCCCTACACTTAAAGCTCAGGGAACAACTAAGAAGAGAGAAAGGAAAGATTGTAGGAGACAGAGGATCAGGAGACCTGACCTATCAGTGTCTTCGAGACATAACAGGGAATCTCCATCCATGAAATCACAATATAGTCACCTAAACAAGGCTAGCACAATGACAATACTAGTTGATAGGCCAACATGTATGGAGAAGTCTACAAGACCCCAGCCCTACAAGATTTACAGACAATTGCTGCTGAAAGAAGAAGATTCAGTCTTCTCCATAGACAAGCCCCTGGTCTGCTAGCCAATCCCAAGTGGTCACCCTTAAACACACATATATATAGGAGCAACATTAAGACTGAACAAAGAGAGAGAGTGTGTGTGTGTGTAACAACAACTAATGAAGAAGTCATGAATAAAAATAAAATAAAATGAATCTGTTTATATTGTTCACCCCACCTAGAACCCAGGGACATTTGGCCACAAGTGATACAAGCCTGGGCAGGGAGCACAGACAGAACTCGTTGCTAGAGTAAGCCTGGCTTTCACTGACATCATTAAAGGCAACTACTTGGAAGACCCTAACTTTTCCACACTAAATATAGAAAGACAACTGGTAAACAGGTCAGGCAGCCTGAGTCCTTCATTTGGTTCTGTCGCCATAGCCCAAGCTCCTGACTTCCTTAAAATGTTCCTTCTTTTGGCTGGGGGGTGGTGGCACACACCTTTAATCCCAGCATTCTGAAGGCAGAGCCAGAGGGATCTCTGTGAGTTCAAGGTCAGTCTGGTCTACAGAGTGAGATCCAGGACAGGTACCAAAACTACACAGAGAAACCCTGTCTCAAAATTGTTTTTCCTTCTTTCATTAAAGACATCCATTTGATGAGCATGCGATACCATCTCTGAAAGGTGACATTGTAATTGTCACCCTCTGGAAGATACAGGCACTTCCTCGAATACATGAGCAAAAGTTGGAAAAAGCAAAAATGTGTATCTTCCCAAGAAAGACAACAGTACAGGGAAGAAGTTATTTTGAATGTATTATTTTAATAGAACTCCAAAGGACACTGTATCCCTGAAATAAGTAGAGGGCCATAAGAGGAAGACAGGAAGGCCCACATAATGAGAGCCCACAATGATGGCCCTGAGAAGCAGTAAGCATTGTGGAAGGACACTACTCAGCAAAAGCTTCAGCAAAGTGTTCCAAGACACAGGGCCAAGCACCAAGACCCTAAGACTAATAAGGAAAAGCAACAATGGAGACTGGCACACAGCAGTGGGTATACAGCACAGCAGTAAAAGATGCCATGGCAAAGAGTTGTTAAAGAATCCTATTTAAAAGTATACTTAGAAAGCCAGGCATTGGGCTGGAGAGGTGGCTCAGAGGTTAAGAGCACTGACTGTTTTTCCAGAGGTCCTGAGTTCAATTCCCAGCAACCACATGGTGGCTCTATAATGAGATCTGGTGCCCTCTTCTGGCATTCAGGAATACTGCTACCACCATCCCAACACTCGGGAGGCAGAGTCAGGTGGATCTTTGTGAGTTCAAGGCCAGACTGGTCTACAGAGCAAGATCCAGGACAGGCACCAAAACTACATAGAGAAACCCTGTCTCAAAAAAATAAAAAAAAAGAAAAGAAAAAGAAAAGAAAGCCAGGCATGGTGGCATACACCATTAATCCTAGCACTTGAGAAGCTGAGGCAGGAGGATATCTGTGAACTCAGGACCATCCTGGTCTACAAAGCAAGTTTCAGGCCAGTCACAACTATGGAGCAAGACCCTGTCTCAAAAAAATAAATAAAATAAAATGAAATAAAAAATAAAGTCTTCTAATAAGAGCAAAATCAGTGCACTTGTCTGTTAAGAAAAACATTGTCCTTTTAGCAAGCCAATCACTTCAGTGTTAATTTATTAATTTGAAGCAAGAGATAAGTGCCCCAAACACCATTATGCAAATCTCCCCACACCTAGATTATGCATTTTTACAGGTCTATGAGAGACACTATCGTAATTTACAAGACTGTGTACTGAATGTGAAAACAAAACAATGGAAAGAGCTAGAAAATCAAAACTAGTGGGATCGACTATAAGTTGTTAGAATACTGGTATCACAACCCAACATGTGCAGCCATTATCAGAAATGCCTAGCTCAGGGCTGGGGTGATGTATTAGTTGGTAAAAAGCTTGCCACTCAAGCCTGAGGGCCCAGGTTTGAAGCCCCAGCACCCAGGTAGGAGTCCCTGAGCTCCTGTGGCCGAAGCTCTCCTAACGTGGAGAGCATCTGCACTGTCAAGGTCAAATGGGGCCCGTTCACCCCTGCTGTCTAGGCATTGGGAACCCAACTGACACCCTGATGGCTTATTTATTAACTATGTTAATGCAATCAATCAGCTTCCAGCCAAACCTTGCTGGGCCAGAAGCAGCTCTGACATTGGAGGCCTATGTGGGCAGAGGCTGTAGAGGAAAGAACAATGGAACTTTTCCCATATCTAAGCTTTGATCCATTCTATGTCCATAGGCAACTTAACACTTGAAGGGCAAGTCCCTGCTTTAGAGTGTTGTTATTGAGAGGCAAATCTGTATCACTCCCTATCATGAGCACTTCCTCAGAGGATCTGAAAAATTTATTAAAAGGGTAATTAAACAGATGTACACTGAAACCTTCACAAGCCTGTCGATAAAACATACACATTTTATCTTCAATTTCCATGAATCATTAACAAGAAATTGATCATATATTAAACCACCAAGGAAATCTTATATCTCTACTTCCTTTCTTCCAAAATTCTAGGATCAGAACAAAGACCCATCTCCTTTTTCTATGAAATGCCCCAAATCCCTTAGAAATGTCAAACTATTTTGTTTATAAAAGGGAATTGGCGCAGTTAGAAAAAAATCAAATCTAAGCTATAAGTAAAGACTTATTTAGACGACAGATATACCAAATTAAGGCAAATCATAGCAAGTGGCCTGTGAGTACCACTTTGCGTGCACTAACCAAGCCCCAAGGGGCGTCAAAATGCCCACTTTACCAATAAGGAAACTGAAGATTCTGTATTTACCTCCACATCGTACCCCAGGTAAACAAAGGAGATAGACTCCGGGTCTATATTCACCATGCTGAAAATCCCACCCAGCTTCCAGGAATGAAGATTAATTAAATAAATGTAATTACTTCGAACTGAAATAAATGTAAACAAGGAGAAAACACAGCTAGGAAAACAAATAGAAAAATTTAAATCTATTGCCCGGAGAAAATGTACTCTGTAGGAAAGCTTTGTTCGCCTCATGTTCTGAAGTGTTGATCCAGATTTATATTTATGAAACTAGGTTTTTCCAACACTTTGTCTGAAATTAGGACACACTAATGTGCACCAGCAGCTGGTGACATCTGTTGTAACTTTTGATCCTGAGTGTTAGATTTATTCTAACCTGACTTTGGGGGGAGGGGTGGACTGGAAGCCAGTTGGGAGTGAAACAGGCTATAGATAGATGTAAGTAAACAGGATGGTCAAGAACAAGAAAGATCCGTGGTCCCTTTCATCAGCTACAAACATATTCTCAGACTGATAAGATTTCAAAACACCCTTAATAGTATATTAAGTCACATTACCTACTAACGTCCTCTGGCTATGGGTGCCTATATTAAAAGTCTATATTCAGAAATTCAGATACAGACAGGTTTTTAGTAAGTTGACACCTGTGTTGGTATGTGTGTGGGGGGGGTGTTGTATGAGGCAATGAGTGAACATTACCAGATTCTGCCAGCAAATGACAAGATGGAATATTACCACACAGCAATGAGATCTGCAAGCTGTCATCAATGATTAGCATGAATACACAAGTTCACTCTCTTCCATACTCGATATATGCACGTGTATATACACACACACACATAAAAAAAAAAATCATGCTTTGCAAATCAGAAGTGTCGATCCTCAACAAACATTTGCAGGGCAAACAGGTCGCAGACTCAGTCCAACCAGAGAATCATTTTCTCACCCTTCTGAGACAGTTTAGCTTCTCAGGACTTGATAGCCGCTGTGCTTAACTTCCGCAAAGAGTTCTTAAGACAAATCCTTCTCTAGAGATTTGCTAAATCGTCTGAAGAAACCCTTTTCACTCTTGGCTTTTCACCCTGACAGTTCTCTCCCACTGCGATGTCTTTAGACACCTGCACTTACACTTCACTGGGAGGAACTATACATTATGACAGCTATGAAAATTCTACTCCTTAAATGCCACCCGCTAACCAGCCAGCTCTTCTGAACTTTATGAAGACAAGATTTGAGATTCTCAAATGTTAAAATGAGCTCCATTCAAAACATAATTATGCACAGTCAGTTGAAGTCGACAAATGAGTCTTCATGCCTGAGAACTTTTTTTTTCAAAGAAACAATGGAAAAAAAAACTGAATTGACACTAATATAAAAATTCCATAAAAGGCATAAAAACGATGCTAGGATACCTATTAGAAAACTAAATGCTGTGTGCTATAAAGTCTGTCTTTTTCCCAGGGTTGTATACCCAATTAATGGGCAAAGATACTAAATTTATATTTAATGCACTTTTCCAAGCTATCTAGACACATGCTGAGAGTTTTTGGACCCAAGTTTACATTGGAAAAGCAACTAACTTTATGAAAGCCAATAAACACCCATCCTGAAATGGTTGTGAATGGAAGCAAAGTACTGAAATGAAATCTGAATATGTTTGCTGTGTTTCAGCCATTAGTGTTTTCTGATATCCCTGAGATAGAATATTTCAGAAATTTCTCTTCTGGGGAATCCCCTAAAAAACACACGTTTCAGGAGCTATTTACTTCTGCCTTATGGCAGAATTCAGACAGACTCACAACATGGTGGTTTGACATTTTAAGTCCTGAAGAGGTGTTGTTTAAGCTTTTCCATCACATCAAGACACAGCGTAAAGACAAGTATTAATTACCTTCAGACAAAATATCCATCATAATTACCTAGTGGGAGGAGGCGATGGATATTGGCTCATGGTTTCAGAAATGTCAGTGCACACTTGTTTGGCTCATTTGCCTGAGCGGGCCTTAGGGGAGCAGAGCCTACATCAGGAGCTATTCGCATTGTGGCCGTTTCAGGAAGCAGCTAACATTAGGAACCCAGGGCCCACCTGGAATTTTCTACAAACCATCCTCAGTCATCAGCCACTCTCTACCTCCCAAAAGTTTCAGTCTTGCAGAATACCACTACTAACCAAGAAACAAACACTCAGAACAGGAGCAGCCTGGGCAGCCACTTCTGAGTCAAACTGGAAGAGCACCAGGATATAAAGTTAGAGCAAGATGCTTCAGTCCTGAAATCACACTACCTGAAGCCATCCTGAAACATCTACCTGCTTCTTCACAATTCTGTAGTGTTATAATGAGTGAAACAAAATAATCCAAAAAATACACACATTACCCCACACCCATAATTTATGTTTTTGTTTTTTTTTTTTAAAGCTGGCTCTAGCTGACTAATTTAGGAAGTAACCTTCTGTTTGATATTCTGACCTTAGAATTTGGAGACTTAAGGCTGACAGGAAAACACTGTGTTACTCCAAACTTAGTTAAAGTCAGGAATGAATGTCATGTGTTGAGACAAAGTCATCTCTATCGTTCAGACAAAAACCCCTTCCGCACCAACAGGAATGTTGGGGCCAACAGTACTCAGCTGTCCTCCCCATTTGTGAGTCCCCTCTTTTTAGGACTGTAGATATGACAGAGTTTCTCAAACTGTATTAATTCTGGGAGCCTTCCCCAATGTTCTTGAAAATGAAAAGGCCATCCAGCCTAAATGTAGTAATTGGGTCACACAATAAGCATTCATGCCCTAACAATGTAGCACACTATGCAGTTCTGCAAACTTCAGAATCTCACATGGCTACTCTTTCTGTTTCATACTGATTTGTGCATGCACTGGCTTATTCTCATGCAACTGACTAAAATTTTAGTCTGAAGGGGAAATGGTGATATAACTTGGAGATGTGAATGACCTTAAACTGGAAGCTTTGGTAGAGTTCTGTGGGGTCCCTGAGTCCACTGATGAGCCCCAGTGCTTCCAGGGCACTGTTTTTTGTTTGTTGTTTGGTTGGTTTTGGTTTTTGGTTTTTCGAGACAGGGTTTCTCTGGGTAGTTCTGATGCCTATCCTGGAACTTGCTTTGTAGACCATGCTGGCCTTGAACTCACAGGGACACACCTGGCTCAGCCTTCCAACTGCTGGGATTAAAGGCATGCACCACCACTGCCCTGCTCAGGGCACAGTTTAGAAACCAGCAGTAGACTGAAAAAATGATCACACTCTGAATCACTTTATCCCAGTGGATAGTCCAGGTCAGGTCACTAAGAGGTACGGCAGTAGAACAAATTTGTATGTTTTGATTCCACAGCACTTGTGGCAATATGGCAAGCTTAAAAAGGCCACTTTAATTTCACAGGTACTCCCTACATAATGAACTGAGGACTCTGTTGCAGGGTCTTTGCTGGTCAACTTTTCTGTCTGTGGCCCTGCTTTTCCCTCTCCTAAAGAGCTGATTCCCTGGGTGTGTTCCAGTAAAAGTCCTATACCAGTGTGTATCTCATAGTCTATGTCCCAGGAAACCCAGCTAGTATAAGTTACTTTAAATGAAAAACAAAAATTGGAGGAAAAATTAAATACCCCAGCTAGTCAACCAAAAATATATTGTAGGTGATATTTATTTCTTAAACATCATCTCACAGTTTTATTTGGGACTGCATAAACACTCAGCAATTCAACCTCCCAATTGTTGTATGTGAAAAGCCAACAATGTGAAAACCAGCACAGCATTATTTCCATTCCACAGCTGCTGTGTTCTCTGGAGTTTTGGCTAGTGGTGGGCAGACTGACCATATGGCATATACCTAACAAAGGATACACTGCAAGCTCAGCAAAGAACAGCTTCCAGTCTTATTGTGTTTGCAAAGATGTCCTCATCTACAGCAGTGACAGGAGACTTCTCTTAAACATATCAATCCAAATGGAATCCCCTGTTAGAAACTCTTCCTTATCTCAGTGTCTCCCAGAGTGCCTGGCAAATTACTGACACACAGTATTTGTTGAATAAAAAAAAAAAAAAGAATCAATGGAACTCAGCTTCTATAGGCCCTTTAAAGATGGTTATTTCCATGAAATAGAATTAGACAACAGAATTCCATCAACTCCCTTAAAATAGTAGTCATGATGCTGACATATACATATTTTAATAACAGAACTCACTTAAAGAGTTGTGCTATGCTGATGAGAAATGCTAAGAGTCCCTGACCAGCAGCATTACTGCAATATATCCATAATGTATCAGAGGGGCACATTTCAACATTTAAAGTTAAAGAAATAAATAGTGATTTTTTTTTATTTTTGTGATATATATTTTTTATTTTACAATATCATTCAGTTCTACATATCAGCCATGGTTCCCTGTTCTCCCCCTCCCCCCTCCCTTACCCAGCCCCCCTCCAATCCACCTCCTCTAACAAGTCCTCCCCGAGGACTGTGATCAACTTGTAGATCAGTCAGGGAGTCCAGTCCTTCCCAACTAAGCAAGTGTGCATAAGTTCAGTTTCAGACAGCCAATCATCAATGAGCACAGGACTTGTCACTGCTAGAAGCTCCAAATTGATCAAGCCATCAACTGTCTCACTATTAGGGTGATCCAGCTGCTATGTTCATAGTTCATGTGTTTCCATTCATTTGCTATTTTTTTTTCATAATAGAGTAAACTGAAATTTATTATATGCACAGTCGTGCTAGGGACCTCCATGCTATATATATAGCCTCTATGGTTTAATAGTGATTTTTTTATTGCAGTCACAAATACAGTGCCATAAGTTGTCAACTGAAAGAAATGACTGCCTATTAATTTACTGTATGTTATGATCACTGTTTTAAATGGCCACGAGCAGGTGTCTGCTAGAGACTTGTACAAAGCAAAGAGGTTCATAAAAATATAAATGAACAGTGAAGCTCTATCTTAGATCTTATAATTTAAGAGTCAACAGAACACAAGGTTTTACTTTTAATTTGAGTAATAGGCTGAAATGCATTACCCACTACTATAAAGATAATTGTGCAGTCTATCAATTTGCCATAATGACTAACAAAGACAGTATGTTGTATAATTACTTTTGTTTTCAAAGCTATAACCCCTCAAAAGGTAAAAGCTGGGTAAATGGGGCTTCTTTAGGACTTGGAGTGATCAGGATCAGAAAAGGAGCTTATCATGGCATTCGAGTGACTCCCCTTAAAAACATAACCACTGGATGAATTAAAATGATTGATTTGAGTAGAAGTAGGTGGGGCAGCCATCTAGTACCCAATTCTGTGAACATCAGCTACAACTGCATTCAACCATATTCCTGAAACTGGAGACATAGGCTGAATAGCCCATAATGAGGTTACTTAGCCACACTCAAGATATCCAGTATATGACTGCTGAAAATGAAACAGGCAAGTACATGAGGAAAATATGAAGAATTTCAGATGGATAAAAACTGGGCTAAATCTTAGAAGTGAAGGAAATGATTCTCTCTCAGATTCCTCCATTTCTTTCTCTTCTTCCTCAGTTTCCCCATTTTGTCCACAAAAAAAACATTGAACAACAAAGTGTATCCACCAGCTGTGATGATTGGGATATGGGTCTGTGTGTGTATCCCCCAAGTCCTATATGCTTAAAGCTTGGTCTCTAGAATGTCAACACGGAGAGGTACTGGAACTTTTATGAAGTAGAGCCCAGTGGGAGGTGATATTGTCATGGGTAGAAGGAATAAAGCAGGTTAGAGGACTAGATTTGTTAGCATAGAAGAGGAATGTGTTAGGAAGCACACAATCAGCAACTTCAGATGTCTCTTGGTTTCTTGTCTCACCATGTGATCTTTCTATCTTACACAGACTCCAACAAGACATACCTTGTCCTTGGCTGGGCATGGTTGCACAAGCTTTGATCCCAGCACTTAGGAGGCAGAGGCAGAGGCAGGCAAATTTCTAGAAGTTCATGGCCAGCCTGATCTACAAAGAGTTTCAAACCAGTTGAGGCTATAATAGTGAGATCTGTCTCAAAACAAAAAAAAAATCAAAAAAGAAAGGAAGAGGTTAAGAGAGAAGAGAGGGGGAAGGAGGGGAGAGAAGGGGAGGGGAAGGGAGGGGAGAGAAGGGAGGGGAGAGGGGAAGGGAGGGGAGGAAGGGGAGGGAAGGAGGGGAGGAAAGGGGAGGGGAGGGGAGGAGAGGAGAGGAGAGGAGAGGAGAGGAGAGGAGAGGAGAGGAGAGGAGAGGAGAGGAGAGGAGAGGAGAGGAGAGGAGAGGAGAGGAGAGACTGATCTTCCTATCCATCACTTAGGCATCATGTGTTTTGATAAACAGCAACAAAAACAGACTAAGGAATCATTGTGCTGCAAACTTAAGATCATACTTGATACCACCTAAGACCTCTCAGACTTCAGTGGTCTCAAGGTGGCAGCAACCCATACCAAACATGCAGTTTTAAGTGCAGACCAGCCCTTCAGTGTCACTGATCTGACTGAACCTTCTCACCAAGTGTGACCTTGAACTTCTTACTAGCTCTCAGAGGAGTTGGTTTCCAGCAGGATCTACCTCACTGAGCTATATTATTGCTCAGGTTAGGTAAAACAACTGCCATTGGCCACAGCGCAGGTGCTCATGTGTAAACCTGGGGTGGTCCTCCAGGACCAGCACTGCAGGAGGTCAAATCATCATAGGATGCGCCTGGCCTTACATCAAACAGCAGGGGTTAAAAACTTGAAGTGGACATTGTCACAGCATAAAGGCCACCTTAGTTTCGGTAAGTGCACTCCGATGTTCCTCTGATAATCAAATCACCTCACAGGACATTTCTCAGAATGAAACTCCACAATTACCTGTGACTAGATTGAAAGCCACTGAAAATTTTACTGTTTAAAACAATTTCAAGTTGGTTTAATAAAATTCTGTTTCTATGCTTTTGAAGTGAATAGACCTGAGAGTTTCAGGAAATACAAATTGTGTTTTGGCAATATAAACCAAGCTTTGAATGCCATCATCTCCAAGGTCCCCTTTAAAATGTGTTCCATGTGAAAGAAGTTCAAAGGTCACTGTTTTCAGTTTACTGCTGTAACTAAAATCGTAGCTCTACATTTAAAAATAATTGCCAGTTAGAAACTTAATGAATGATCATCCTTTGCCACCACAGTTCAACTGAAGAACAGTTCCTCCTGGTGGACATTTTACACTACCAGAGTTCTGATAACTCTGCCACCCATCTCCATGGAAGCTCGACATCCAGCACTAGGTCCTTTAACTTGTCTGGTTCTCTTGCAGCACTCACTGTCCTTTGGTTCCTTTGTGGGGTGACCTTTGGAGGTTAACCTTTGAAGGACACTTCCTTCAATGTCCTGCAGAATCCAGGAGAGAAGGGAGCCTATATAAACAAGTCCCTTGCAGGTCCAGTGTCATCCACCCTGAGTGAACCTCAGTGTCACTGAGTTATATACCATATATGAGTGACAAATGTCCTTGCTGACTCCAGCAGCAGCCATTCCAGTCACTTCCAGGCTTTCAGGTCCTTCCCGCTGAGGCCCCAAACACCATGAACAGCCATTAGTATTACAGTATGTAAACTAAACTCCTGTTCCACAGAACCCACAAGTATAATGAAACAGTGGGGCCATTACGTGTATGATAGTTTGATATAACAGTAATTGCAACCATTATGTACCATTATGTACTTCACTGGTGGAGCATAGTCTAACCAGGAGCATGGGCTTGGGCAGACTAAAATGTCTGCACTTTAATGTAACCATTGGGCCAACTCCATGAAGAATAAACACTTCATCATTCAAATATCAACAGCATTTACTGTATGTTTTCCAGTGATATTTGTCCACAAAGGAAAACACTTCAATTGAATACCACACTTGTGGCATAAGATTTCACAGTCATTTTTTCCAAGAAATAGGAGTGAGCTTTTCTTCCAATCGAATAGAGCCAATTATCTTTTGGCATAATAACAGAGAACACATGGCCTGCAAAGTCTAATGTTTTCAGTATTCTTTTTACTAAACAAACAAAGAGAAAACAATCAAACCTTGCTATTCCTGCTCTAAATATCCAGAATCTTTGGTGAGGAGATTGCATTATATCCCTTGCAAAAAGGTCCATATCTAAGTTAGTTAATAATCTAGATTAGTTAATGATTTCAAATTATTTAAAGCTGATACAACTATGGGTAACACTTATTTCTAACTTCAGAGAGAACTGGGTCATTTTGAAATGACAGAGCTGGTATCATGTCAAACCTGCCCTAGTTATTATTGCTTGCCTCCCAGTATAGAAGAGTATACATTCAGACCTGGAATACACTCTCTCCCATATACTTGTGCTTTCATGTGTTTGCCTTATTAAAACTATTTTCAATGGACGGTGTCTGCAAGAATATATACACAACCCTTCTGCCCATTTTCCATTACTCAGTAACAAGCAGCCACCATTATACACTCTCTGGGCAGTATCAGCCACACTCCTCGTGTGAGAGAACTCATGCACCACAGGATGGTCCTACCAATAACCTTGGTAAGCTGAAGAGTCAACAGGGAGTTTACATTCTTAAAATAATAATAATAATCCTTTACCATCTTTTAGATTAAAAATGAGATACTCAGCAAAGCTTGGTGTGCACATATCGTTAATCATTTCTCCACATCTTGTTTAAATACTTAAAATATTTCACATGAAAGAGTCTGTTGCACCTGAACTCCCAAGAGATCTATTGCAAGCCCCGCTCTGAAGGACTGCCCTTATTCAAACCCTATTTGTTTGCATATACAACATCAGCAGTGCCCAAGCAAACAGATCAATGACTGATAAGCTCCAGCTTGTGCTGTCAATTTGGTCTTTAATTTCTCTGGTTAGACACCCAAGACCCTGTTCTCAGCCTCCGCATGTCTCCTGGCTCCTGTTTCATCTATGACTGTGTTTTTACCTCCACCAAACACTGGCTGATCCATAAAATCTCAGTCTCATTAGAAGGATGGATGTTTGTGGAATATATTTTGAAGGGGAACAATAATTTACCAAAATGAATAATAGCATCGATAATAACAAAACCTGTGAATATTAAATGATATGTTTGCAGCAACTTTGTCATCCTGAAGTTTGTGTATAATAGAGTTGAAGTAGATATTTATACTCTCATCTGTCCAGTAGGAAATGTTGCAGCTGTGGAATCTTCCTAAAACCACAAGAGAAGTCTAAAGTAAAATAAGGATCATTAAGGAAAAAAAAGAAAGAAAACAATTTGACCACCTGATTCCAGCTCCTAAAGTCAGGTCAATTAGTGTGCATTCTCATATCTACTGCAGCACTACCAAGGCTTACCATTCAAACACTCTCTCAATATACAAACATAATCCATTGTAACTACTCTAAATCAAAAACTTTATTATTATTCTTTGGAAATTCTATAGGCAATATACCACTGAATGAATGCACTCCCCCCAATTAGTTTAAATGGGAAAAAGGCAATGTTTTTATTATGATCTCATAAAATAGATTTTGTATTTTAAGGAATATCTTCAGAGGAGAGAGACTCTCTTTGCTTATTCGAATAGCTAGAAACATTTACAGTGCTGGCCACCTCTACAAGGGGCTCAGAAGCCTGAGGAGGAGTTTGTTCGTCAGCCTAACAGGTGGCATAAGTTGTGTCATAGACAAAAGCATGCACACAAACACTGAAAGCACTGAGCTGGGAGGCTTGAGTTTTTAATAGCTGATGTAAAATATAGAATAAAGAGCAGTCAAGAATGAAAGTGGGAGCGAGTGAGATGGTTCAGTGGATAAAGGTGCTTGACACCATGCCTGACCACCTAAGTCCCATCCCCAGGGCCCCACATGGTGGAAGAAGAGAAGTAGGCACTACAAGTTGTTCTCTGACCTCCACAATGTGTTCTGATCACCCCCTTATGAAAATACAAAATTAATGTAGGTCTTCTTCAAAGAATGGAAGTGGGATGGTAGACTAGGGTAAAATTTTATTGTCAGTGAATATAATATATGCTTAATGTTACAGGCATCAGAGAAGCACTTGATTTTCATCTGAATATGAACTGGACTATAGACGTGAGTACTAAGCTTGTATCTTGAAAGTAACCCAGAGTCCATGTGTTGAAGGGTTGTTCCCAGGCATGTGCAACTGGAGGTAATGAATGGTTTTGTTTGTGGGGAATACTAGCCAAGGAAGTTAAGACACTGTGGGTGTTCCCTGAAGGGGATAAAAAGACACGAGGCTCTCCTCCCTTTTCTTCCCAGCTACTATGGAATGAAAAGGCTCCTGTTGTAACATTCTTCTCAAAGCAACAGGTCCAACCCAAAAGGTCAGATGATTGACTATAGGCTAAGGCCACTGAAACCATGACCCAGACACCCCACAGTTCATTTTCCTGCTATATTGTCACTGTGGTAGGAATATAACTGATCATAAGAGGCCAAATCATGTTCAAATATGGTAAGATTGTGCTTTAAAGTAGTGTTGCATCTATAAGTTGCTTAATAAAATACCACAATTATTTTAAGAAAGAATTTCTAGATGAGAAAACCCCCCTGTGAGGAGGCTACCTCAGTGAGAAATGGAGCTGGGATCTAAGCTGCTCCACATCCATTCCCAGAGATGCGGCTCTCACCCTTGAGAAAACCCTACTCATTAGGTCAATACAGCCTGTGTTCTGGAACAACATCTATTTCATACTTATTACCCAGCTTTAAGGATGCTTGGAAAGTTTATTGTCATCACTGTTTTAAGCTGATATGGGTGAGTTTCGTTGTTAGGTAAGTTTTCAAACCATTTTAAAATTAGATGGTCTATAAAAGGCCAAACATTTAAGAAATCAAAACTCTACATTGGGAAAATATGTAGATAATCTTCAATCATTCAACTCATATTCAGTCAAGCATGACTGTAGTTCCATCAAGTGTATGTTCATCAGTATAAATTTGTGCCAAGTGGAAACAAGGAGAAATGACACCAGAGGAAATGAAGCTGTCACTCAGAGATGGGTTCCAGAGCTTAACGCCTAAAGTTTACACCTGGAGAACCTACTCACCATGAACTTTTTTTTTTTTAATCACCAAGGAACCATTCATAGCTGTAACAAAAATGTTCTTAACATTGTCCCACTGCCCAGAAGCACTGTGAAGGGGCCTTTTCCATGCTGTCCCTTGGTGGTCTTATTCACACAAGTCAATAAAAAGAGATCATGAAACACAAAAGACTATTATAACCACAACTATAGCTCCCCAGCCCAAGCTATAATAAGTAGTACTAGACATATTCTTGCTAGAGATGTATTGGCCTTCAAAATAAGCTCAAGAGCATAATTGCAAATTATCTCCATCGAAGGCTTACTAGGACAATGAAACTTCCAAATGCTCCATATCATTAAAATAGAACTGAATACCCAATAACACGGAATACTTAAGACTGTTCTCATTAGAAATAAAAACCAAGCCTGGAAAAAAATTTCCCTCCATTGCAGAGCAAGCGTCTATGGATGGTCAGAACCAGCTAAGTGCCTACATGGCATTCACATAAACTCACTGTTTAGTCCTGATCTTTTCTCCCCCTGAAAGGAAGGGCACTACAAAGATGAGCAGTGAGGGCCTCCACTGGGGACTGGCGCGACTGACTCTGGCATAATAAACTGCTGTTTACCTTTCAGATTCTATTTATGCCACATGCACATTGTTCATCATTATTAAATGATCCTTTTTTATCTTTCTATGACAGTTACATATTTTAACAGGTGACAGTTTGCCTTTATAAGCAGCAAAACACTGGTTTATTAGTATTCTTGTGTGGCATAAAATAGGGTTCATTTTTTACTGAAATAACTGGAGGAAAGAAACATCAATTGTGCAGGGTTCTGAATAGCTCAATGTGGGTATAGAAGGTACCGGCAATAAATTAAGATAGGTTTGCCTTATTTATGAGTCTTAGGTATTCCTTCACAGTCGCTACTGTGCATGAATTTTAAGTGGCCCTTTGATGGGGGGACTCATCTGAAGAAGCACCATAAACTCGTGCATAGTTTCACAATTAATCACTTCTCTGCCATAAACTCAAGGGATGAAATCCAATGATTCAACCACTCAGAAGACTGTCCCTGACTCCTGACCATAGCAATACTGGAGAGACAAGAAAGAGAGAAAGAAGGAGGAGGAGGGGGAAGAAGAGAGAAAGAGAGAGAGAGAGAGAGAGAGAGAGAGAGAGAGAGAGAGAGAGAGAGAGAGAGAGAGAGAAAGAAAGAAAGAAAGAAAGAAAGAAAGAAAGAAAGAAAGAAAGAAAGAAAGAAAGAAAGAAAGAAAGAAATTACGCTGTTACTGAGTCAAGAAAAGGGCAAAACCCATTTCTTATTCAACATAGAGGCTGGGAAATCCAAAGAAACTCCTTAAAAAAGCTATCAGTGCCCCTGGGGTCTCCTGGAACAAGGTCTGGGGCAATCCTCAGTTTACAGCTTAAGCTATTCCCATTGGGGTCCCCAGAAAGAGACAACACTCCTGCCAGATGCCATTTTAGAGTCAGAGCTGCCAAAGACCGCAAGGCTGCTGCTCATATTTATATTTAATAATAAGCATAAACAAAAACCTCTTACACATAATAGCTGTGTGCTTTGCAGAGGAGGCAAACAGCCCATCTCCAAAAGAACACCAGTGTCTGGTGCTGCTGACGGAGCCCAAGTTAGTAGATCATCTCTACAGCTGCTTGTAGTAAGCACCTCATTGGGTAAAATATGATCCTCTTGAATGATGGACCGCTGCAGAGGCGTCTGCTATTCGAGTAGGAATGGTGAGGGCTGAGATAATGTGCCTGGCGGTGGCTCAGTTATTTGTTTCCCAGCTGACAGGTGAGCCATTCTGTCTGCATTTCCAAGGAGACATAACTATACCTGTCACTCCAAAGGCAAAACTCACTCAGGAATAACACCAGCAAGTTTCTGATGGTGATGGTTTATTCTCGGAAGTCAGAGATGTAGCCAACCAGTGCACAAGGTAGGAAGGATTTGTTTTCTCAATTAAAATTGTGAGGGGCACTTTCCCATTTGTATTTTAGCAGGGGCCTGGGGGGAAATGGTATAGACTATGTACTTGCCATCAAGTAAAAAGAGAAAAATCAAAATAGTATCCTCCAAGGAGCTGCCTGGCTTTGTGATTACGCACCCAGCTTTGCACCCCCCTGCTCTTGTTCCCTCATTCACCTGCTCACTGGCATCCACACACATGGCCTGGAGGATGTGTCTTATGCATGCTTTCATTATAGCACTCAAAGAAAGAGAGAGAGAGAAGGGGGGAAAAGATCAGTCAGCTTTTTGCGCTCCTCTGGAGCACTAAAGTTGCCTCTGCCCTTTGAAAATATGAAAGCCCTTGAATGATTTTGTATTTTCAAAGGGTAAAAGTGCTAAAGAGCACTCCTCTATTTCAGAGAGGAGGAAAGAACAGAAATCAGTCAGCCTAAAGTGTTCACTTGGAAAAGGTAAAAATGAACTATGGGTGTGAGGAGTTCCCTACAATAATATATAGAGCATTTTGGAGTCCGTACCTGAAAAACAACACTGGGCAATTGCCTGCACACCACAATGCAAGGTGTTGGCTCTTGATGGAACCAACAGTTTTATAAAGGATGGTCCTGATGAGGAATATCTGGCCAGCACTCACTACTACCCTGAACAAAATGGTGATGTGGGTAAAACTGGTACTCTGCTCTCCCATCTTTCTCTCTAGCCAAGGGCCAGCCTCCTGCTCTGCCTGTACTAAAGATGTGTCCCTGGGAGAGAATTCTCTCCCTCTGTCTGGTTCACAATTTTCCTTTAAAGCACTGGCTGTCCTGTCTGCCCACCCTATCAGGAATGACTGCACAGAAAGGATTTGGACCAATGATATCTTTCCTGGGGATCCCCTGCTTAGCCTTTACTGTGGAATAGATGGTTGTCTTCAGGTAATCACAAAGCAACACTACCCAAAACACTGCTAGACAAGCAGACAACCAGGGTAGAGTATTCCTTAATGGGACTTCCTTTTACCCGCAGTCCTTGAAAGCCCTCCATCTCCTACCCATCCCTAGATAATTCCCTCCCAAAATGCATCACTTGACTCAGTCAACAACTCCTTTGGTAAACTCAATTCCTAGTTTGGGGAGGAGCTCTTTGCTACACTGTCATCATTTCCCTGAGACGCTGCCCTTGCTCCTTTGCTCCTTGTCCTGTACCATCACACCAAGTCTATGCATGCATCCCCCTCACTCCTCACATCTGCGGATAGCTGCTGTGGATGCTCTTATTTCCAGTTTCTGCACAGTGCTTCAAACACAGCCACAGAAATACAGATACTGCACTGTGTACTGAAGACTTGTAGGGGTTTTACACATATTAATCCATTCTGTCTTCACGGTATCTCAATACAGTAGGCAGCATCAGTAATCCGGATTCTTCAGGAAAGGAGATCCCAGTGAAGTTAGGTAAGGTGCCTACGGCCTCATGGGTAATAGGTACTCATTTGGTCTGTCTTTCCACCCTGTACTTTATAACCCTTTATCGCTGTCTCTTTCAGAATTAACACATTACTACAGCTTGAATATTTTGGGTCGCTCTAGACTTCAGGTTGAAACTTAATCCTCAACACAACACTATTAAAAGAGGTGTAAGGGGTGGTGGTTAGGCCCTGATACCATTGTCCAGACAGTTGTGATCAGTCCCGTAGAAAGGAATTTCAGCAGTACTTTACCATATTTCATCCTCCAGACAGGGGGCATGGGCAGGCAGCAAGCCCTCACCATGGCTAGTGCCTCCGTCTCTAGCTGACCAGTCTCCACAACTATAAGATGTAATTCGTGTTCAATTATCCAGTCTTTGTTATTGGATTGCTTTAGTTAATGTATTGTTTCTATAACCACACAGCTGAGAGAATCAGCCTTGGAATAGGCGAGGTTTATTTGGGCTCATGGTTTGGGTGATTTCTATCATTAGTCGGCTCCCTTGCTTTTGAGCCTGAGGTGAGGCAGTATACCTGGACAGAGAGCAAGCTACTCAGAGTATGGTAGCCAGGAAATGAAGGCTCACAATCCTGTTCAGGGCTGTGCCCCTACTGATGTAAAACACTCCATTAGACTCCACAAACATTAGATACTGTCCTTGTCTTTAATGGTACACCCAGCAGAAATAAGGGGTGAGGATTTATCTGACTCATTCTTTCATAGGACACAAACTATCACAGTGCAGTGACTCGATTCTTGACAGCAGGACCTGTGGCTGCAGCTTCTCCTGTCTTGGCAGACCAGGAAGCAGAGAGCGAGAAGAGGAAATGGGTGATAATTCTCAAAGGCCAGTCTCAAATGGCCCATCTCGGCCAGCCAGGCCCCGCAAACCTCCCAAACAAGGTTACCACCTGAGATCGGTTGCTCCAACTCACAAGCCAGGGGGACACTTCACCATGCCACCCCCTGAGAAAGGCCCTATCACTTTCTTTCCAGTAGCCCTAAGCTAAGGACTACAATTTTAAGAAGCTGACTTTGGGGGGACACTTATGCCACGGCTGTTAACAGCAGCGGTGGGATAGACTGAGACACACATGCAGACAATATGTTTTTCAACAAATGCTTTTTAGATTTCTTTTTAATTTAGATACACCTTAAATAATTTGCTATGATGGAGGGAAAACAGTTATTTTTAATTTTGCTTTCTTCTCTGCAATGTTATTTTTCTCTCATTTGTATTTAAACAAATCACAACCAACGGGTTAAAACTCTGGAAATAAAGTGCTGTTAGAAATGCAGGTTACTAATTTTATCCAAGGCCATAACTTGACCTATAATTCCCACTACCACCTATTATTAGTTCATACCAGCCAGTGCATGCGCAATCTTTGCCCAGAGCAAGGTCATGTCATACATAACACATACTTCATGGAAGAAATCTTGCTATTGTCATTTCAAACTTAGTTCTGGATGCACAGAAAGCATAAGTCATGTAACTGGAAAAGACTGTGAGAGCTGGGATCCAGCCACTAGCCAGCTGAGAACAAAAGGCTTGCTAGCCATCTAATGCTCAGAAATCTATAGTCTATGCTTTTTGTGATTCTGCGGCACCAAAGGGGAAAAGGCAGGCTATTGTAGACTTTATAGTGGCTATACCAGAGATCACAGAAAAACAAAAAGTACAAAAATGATGGGTTCCAACTTACCTTTGCTCAGAGAATTCCTGGCCTCATTGACTATTTAAGACAAGGCTACAGAAAGCTACAATGGAAAATTAACAATAGCTGGCTCTACGAGAATTAATGTAGCCCAAGAACTAGGGAGCCTACACCTTCATTATAAACTTAGAAGGCACTCTGACATGATACTAAGGAAGAATACATGTGATGGAGTTGAACTTTGCTGGGTTCAAATACCCACTTCTCCATTTTATTAATTACTTTTCAAGTTGCTATGCACAAATGTTTGGCCAATCAATCAAATAAAAACAATAACAAAATTCAAGTACTCAAAAGATGATCTATTTTGCCTCACAGTTTGAGGAAATATGGTCCTTTATGGCTAGGAAGGCATGGCAGCATGCAGCTCCATGGTATCAAAAACATGTGGCTGGGGCTCTTCATATCTTATATTATTTAAAGATTTTTATTATTTTTAAATGTGTATATAAATGTAGATTCTCATGTATTTCAGAAAAGGGTGTCAGATGACTTGAAGCTGGAAGAGAGGCAATTACAATCCACTTAGCATGGGTGCTGGGAACTGAATTCAGGTCTTATACAAGAACCATTCAGGGTCTTAAGCACTAAGCCACCTCTCCAGCTCTGTGTCCTTACATCTTAATAATAATGGAAACATATTCCAGACCAGAAGCAGGCCAGGCTATTAACCTCAAGGCCAGTGTCCAGTGACCTACTTCCTTAAGCAAGTCTATACTTTCTAAAGGGTCTACAACTTCCCAAAAGAGAACAACCAGCTGAGGAACAAAATATTGCACATTTCACCTATAGCATTCCACTTCTAGCCACCAGAAGTTCATAAACATTTCATATTGTCCAACTTCAAAATTCTCAGTGACAACACAATTCAAATGTCCCATATCCACAGTCTCCTATGGGACTGACGGAAATCTCTTAATGTTAAACCCATTAACATTAAAAAAAAAAAAAAACAAGTTATATAGTTGCAATCCATTACATGATGGCATAGAGTAAACATTATTGTTCTGTAACAGAGGAACTGGGGCATTGGCAAACAAAGACCAGACCAAACCAACAAAACCCAACAGGGCTAACACCAAACTCTAGTTCCATGTATAGCATCTGTGGATTGAGTATCTCCATTCTTCCAATTCTCTTGTCTGCAGCAATTGTGGTCTCTCTCTTGGGCCATCTCCACTCAGCATCATGACCTTTGCTTAGTGTATCCAGATTGGCCTTACCAGTAACTGGAGTCTCTAATGAAAGTTGGCCTTTATGCATAGTCATGAGATCCATGAAGAAAGTCTGAACCTGCTTTGGTTGCATGGCCTCAACAAGTTTCTTGTACCATAGTACAAGCTTCTAGGAGCCCAGGATCATATATCTTGTATGTCTGCAGAATCAGAACCATGCAAATGGACAGTTCTGCTGCCAGCTTGAGATGCAGCCTTGCTTCTTTGGCCACAGATGCAATGGCCTTCGTGTATCTTCCAGGCTAAACCTGGGAATATACATTTATATTACACAGCTATAGTAAAATTATATATATATATGTGTGTGTGTGTGTGTGTGTGTGTGTGTTGTGTGTGTGTGTGTATACACACACACACACAACACACACACAATGGAAGGTCCGTGATAGATAATCACAACATAAAGCCAGAACTCATTAATTTAGTAAGTGTTTAAAAACATAAAGACTCAAAAAGAAGTTCACGTCATACAAGTACTTCAAAAGAAAATGAAACCATATTCAATTTCCAACACAGGTAAGAAGCTATAAAGCTTCAATTATTTGTTATGTGCATATGTACACATGTATATATGCACATGCACACAAAATAATTTGGGAAAAGAAAGTTTGCTGATAAAATTTTAGAAGCCTTCAACTTAGAGCTAGAGAGATGGATGAATTAACCCCTTCATCATATTAAGCCATAGCTTGCCAAATACATATATATATATATACATGTGTGTGTGTATGTGTATGTGTGTATGGTTTCCAGATTTTATTTTCTATTTCTTAATTACTTCAATTTAATTTTATTAATAAATCAATATTTTAAATGCAGAAAGAGACTTGGCAAAGACTACTAGGTCTAACCTTAATTAAATTTGCCTATCAAATTTGTGAATTGTTTATTTCCATCTCAATCCAAGTAAAATTAGGTGGTACATATGATGTCATAGCTAATACAAAATTATGCTCCATCACAACTGAGCCAACCTTCTTGCACAAAAGAAGTACATTTTCTAAACGCATGCTTGCCAATTCACCTATGTCTCCAAGAGTCACAGTATTCCTACTTCTGCATTTCTGCACTTGTTGTGATGCTGAGACAAAAAAACACATACACAGCACCCCAGAAATAAAAAAAAAAAAAACTATGCCTCAGAGGTACCTTGGCAAAGTTTAAAATGAACAAACAAATCATCGGTCCAGACTACCACACACTACCTTCATCTTGGCAGACAAAAATAATGATGCCATTGTGTGTGTCTTCCTGGCTCACTTCGCAGGAGGCACTACCTACCACTTGCCTGAGCTGGCTGTTGTGAGCCTGGGCACTATGGCAGGCATGACCAAACTTGCCCAGGGCAAGTGCTGCAAACAAATGCACTGTACGTTAACACCCACAGCTCCAATGTGGAGCACAAACTGTGCAGGATACTAAGTTCTTGGTACAAAGGAGTGAACATTCTGACCCAACAAGAACTGCAGACACAAGTATCTGCTTCTGCACTGAGATAATTGGCTGCTTTTCTTCCCAACGGTGAAACCAGTAGACCAGCCGTCCTGGATGTGAAGAGAGGCCCTGTGAAGGGTGTAGTGTGATCCTCAAAGACTCCCTGAGATGGCTGCCTTTGCAAAAACTCCTGAGGACCTCTGTTCACTTAACTTTATTTTCAAACTTCTTAGAATAAGTGGGCAAGATGATAGGATTCAGAATGAAGCTATTGGAGTAGAAAGGAAAGCCATAAGCCTGCTCATAGCTCATGGGATGAAAAACCTTAGCTCAAGAGAATGCTGCTGCATGCAGGGTCTGTTTGACTGGCTCAGTTCTGGGCATTCCAAACCTGGAATGCTATGGGATGATATTTCTGAACACTGTGAATATTGTGATGCTATCATTGGTTAATTAAAAAAACTGCTTGGCCAATGACAAGGCAGAATAAGGTTAGGCGATACATTCAAACTGAAGACAGAGAAGAAGGGTGGAGTTGGGGCAGATGCTGCCCCACTTTGAGCTGCCCCAGAAGCCACATGTGAAAGAATCGGTAAGCTACAGGCCATGTGGGGATACATAGATTAATAGAAATGGGTAAACTTCAATGTAAGATCTAGCTAGTAATAAGCCTGAGCCTTCAGCCAAACATTTATAATTAATATAAGTCTCTGAGTGGTTATTTGCAAGCAGCTATGGGATGAGGTGGGACAGAGAAAAGCCTCCAGTTACACTAGAATTCCCAATCACGTGTGTTCAATCACAGTCCTAGCATACCATTTTTACTCTGCAAAACTTCCCTAACTAGTGCCTCTGAATACATCTCTCAAGCCCTTTAGCTAAATTAGACTACTGTGACAAGAGCTACTTTTTCAAGTGTACTTCTCCCACAGGTTTGTTTTATTAGGGAAAGACAGCACCATCATTTTACCCAAATGAACACACATTAAGCAGTGTGCTGGCTGATCAGATTTACAAATTTACTTGGAGTTTTTGGTTCTTTGCTAGTATGGGTTTTGCATTTAGAATATCTTGGAAATCTAATGTATAGCAAATAAACTCAGACTGAGCCAGCCTGGTGCAGTAGCAGGACTGTTATCTAGCTAGGAGATGTAGCAGAAACAACATTCCATAGAGTTTAAAGGCTACAGCTGGGAAGACATATGGACAGTGTCTCATGGTAACTGGCCTACTGAATAAATCAGGGCACAGAGGTGCAAGTCCATGCTATGGTTGTACAATGCCAGTCACTGAAATGTCAAATGAACCTTATTCTTGCTTAAGACACACAATTAAGGCTCTTGGTCCTATTGTCTATGTGTGTCTTCATTTGGTTTTCCAGCATCTTCTTCCTAGTGCCTTGCACTTCTGGGCAGAGGTCTAACAAGTTCTACACTCACTCATCAAATGGAGAGTGAAAGGCTTTCTGGAATAAGCTCAAGGCGGGAGGGGACAAGGGGCAGGGAAGGGGAGCAGACAGGTTTCTACCAAGCTGTGTCACTTGAATATTACACTTAAAGTGTATAAATTATAGCAAGTATGGGTGGGCCAATATGATGAGCTGCATAATTTCAAAATCATTTCAATTTTATTTCAATGATTCATGAGATACTGTCCAGGTAGAAGACACCATGTTCTCTATTATTCTTGAGGGGATCAATAACAGACAAAACACTGTGGTTACTTTCAATAGTTGACAGTGTAATAAGAAGCAAAAAACAAAGAAAGATGCCCAAACAGTAGCACAAAACCAAGAGGGATAGAACAAAGCACAAATGACATAACACAAAGAAAGCCCTGGAGAGTCGGGAGGCATGGCACAAAGTCACCCGAAGAGGGTATTCGGATGGGCAGGAGTAATCAAACAAAAAGAAGTTACCGAGAAACAACATGTAAAGCCAGACTCACTGCCTATGAATACATGAAATCTTCATAAACTACAAATGTGACATTGCAATCACTAGGGAAAGGCATAAATATGAATGACCAAAATGTAAGGATCATAGAAAAAGGACCATAGGTATCATTAACGTAATTTAGGAATGATCTCCTAAGCACAGCACAAAACAAGCTAAAGTGGGTTATAACACTGGTTACATTCAAAGTTCTAGACCATGAGAAGACCACAGATAATTTCATTTTATTCAGTACCTGAGAGGCTGAAGTAGGAACATGAGTTTGAGGCCAGCCGGGCCTACATGGTCAGTTCCAATACCAGTTTAAGTTACAAAGTATGAGTCTGTCTCAAAAAAAAAAAAAAAGTTAAAAAATTTATCAGAAGACATCTAAAACAAGTGGGAGGGGAAATTGCATTCACATGAAGGAGATGCTTACAGGCATCCCCAAATAGGACATTTCCACTTCACAACCATACGAAATGACATGTTCAATAAAAGCTGTCCCTTTGGATTCTGAATGTTGCTTTTCCTGTGGGCTGTGATGCATGGTACAATGCTTTCCTGTGATGCCAGTTTCTCGTGTGAGCAAGAGAGTGAACAGGACAGCCCAGCATGCCAACTTACTAGGCTCTGGTGGTTAGGAAGGCTAAGTGCATTCACTGCTTTGAACTTAGGGTGGTTTTATCCTGCATTTATCCATCATTAGTCCAGGAGCATCTCTATATCCACACAGGAACACACACTTAAAACTTTCCTGATTCAGAGACAAACAAAAACTGAGCAAAGTGTGTATTTTGCACTTGATACATACATGGTGACTACATACAAGGGAAAATGTTTAACTTTATCAGCAAACATGGAGAAGAAAGTTAAGTGCATACATAGAAACAAATGACTAAGTCCTGTGTGTGAAAATTAACTTAATTATGCCCTAAGTCCAAATAACCTACTTTCAGATATGGAAGAAACAATTAGACATATACTGTGTTAGTGACATAAAGTATTCCTGGCACTTAGCTGAACACTGTACTCCAGGGAAGCAAGCCAGCTACGTTACATACAGGAACACAGACAAGACATAATCTTGGATGAAAAAGCTAATTGCTAGAAAATACAGAGACTACCTTCTGTAACACAGCATAAGGGCATCTCAAAAGGTGACAGAATCAACTACGTGTATATGCCTGCTTGCAAATGGTAAGAGCAAGCATGATCTTCAAGGCTGACACCACTAAGAACGAGAGAGATAGGCTAAAGAACCAATGGCAGGCATTGATTACTGTCTAATTTTAAGTGTAGTGTTAACTTCACAGATACTCACCAAATTGAATACATTTTAAAATCCATATTCACTCAGATGCAACAATAAATCACAAAATGTTTTCCAGATTCCACACGCTATCATGTATATCCCTTGGACAACTAGACTAGTACAAATACATTCACCAACTCCTTAGTATTCACATGCTGGCGGCTGCATGTCTAAATCCTGTGTGTGTGTTAATGTCTCTGTCCCCATGGTGGCACTGTTGGGAGGTTCTGGGACCTTTAAGCTGTGAAACCTTTTAGGAGGCCTTTGGGCCACTGTCCTTGGCCCTCAGAAGGGCACTGTGAGGCCTAGACCAGTTCATCTTTCTCTCTTGGCTCTTTGTAAGATTGTAAGATGAGCGGTTCTGATCCTGTTGGGGTGAGCTGCCTTACCACAGATCCCACCCACCATAAGATGCAACCTCTAAACCCAATTCAAAGACTCCTCTTTGTAACTTAATTACTTCAGGTATTCCACTGTAGCAACAGAAATGTAACACAAGGGGGTAAGAGTCCTTAGATAGGGCTTGTGTGTGTATGGGAGGGGGGTCCTCCATTTATGGGCCCTGTACTCCATACAGGCCATCCCTAATCCTTTGTTCTCAAGTCTCCTGATTTATTATAAAATTGCTCTCACATAGCCTTACCCCTTTAACAAATACCTCAGTTTTTCCAACCTAACAAGAACGCCCAAGGCCCATTCTAACACAAATAATCAGCTGCATTCATCCAAGTCATCTGAAATTGAGTGCAGAAAGAACTAGCTAATGGAGCAGGTGGATGGTGATCAGGAATAGTCACCTACATCCCTTCATAGTCTCACTAGTTTTATTCTCAACCCCAAAGTTGATCCATTTCTACATTTATACACATTGAATTTCTACATTTATAAACATTAAGTCAGTGGCTTTCGATTTTAGACTCCCAAATCAAGAATCAGCTAAGTACCTTACTAGAGAATGATCTTGCCCCTGCTCAATTGCTGACTACATTGCTGAGATCCAGGCTGTGTAATCAGCTGACTACTAATATCGGAGTCAAACTGGTTCTCTTCAGAATTTAAAATCACTCACGTATATTTTCTATTAGGCAATATTACCTTATAAACAGCTCAGCTTTCGATGTAGTATATTTCATGAAACTGATAATAAGTATGCTTCAAACAGCTCAGTTTTTAGCTTACCAAACTAAAATGAACATCACACACACCCAGCAGGCATTTGTCTGTGATGCTCCAACCTAACCCTGGGTGGCACTACTGTTCATGTTTGTTCCTCTGTAAGTTTGAAAACACTGCTTTGGGTGATAAAAGGGATTTGTTGAGTTAAAACCTACCCACCATTTCCAGAAGCAAAATCCTTCAATGATAACTACTAAATATAGCCAAACTGAATATTCTGCCACCTAATCTCCAAGAATCGGAAGTTTTCAACACCCCCTGTGTCTAACACTTTCTCAGCAAGGTGGCATCCACATGAATAATCATCATGATGTTCAGAAGCTCCAGCCCAGTGTATGGTGGCACTCAGCAAGTTATTGTGCCCTTCAGAGATGCAGCATTCAACATTAAAATCTAGACAGCAGGACTACAGGAAAAGAAATAAGACAACTAAAGCTTTTAATATGATACCCAGCCAGTCTCTCTGGAGGCTGATCTGTGGCTTTTTAAGGGTCTCATTAATATGTCACTGCCAACATCAGAAGCTTTCTTCAAGAGTGCATAAAGCAAGTCGCACAATAAAAGCACCACCTAGTGTCCTCTCAAGTAATCAACATAAACACTTATTGAACCCAGGGACATCTCACCAGCAGACAACCTTGGGTCAGCGGGCCATTCACACAGATGAGTCTGACCTTTTCACATGTGAAAACCAGACTTAAACAAGCAACAGTCAGGAATTAGTAAGAACTAGGGGTTGGTAGCAAAAGGCTCTCTAAAATGATTTCCTTCGGATAAGCTACAAGGTTAGTTGTTCCAACTCATAGCACTAATGTCACATAAATGAGTGGAAACGAGGTGAGTATGTTCTCTTTCCTCTGAACAGATTCTTTTCAAAATAATTATGTGCAGAAGATATTTAGACTCCACTACTGAATTCATATTCCACAAATGTATTAGCAAGGATACAGAAGCTTAACACTAGCTCTAAATTTCCTCCAAACACAAAACAATCTGTCAAGCAAACATCTTTAATAATATCAGCTATCCTAACACTGAGCTAAACCACGTCCTTCAAACCGTGGTGCCAGCGTTCAGTGGTTCAGAAGGAAGAGGTAGAGCTCACTTCAAAGAAATTTCAGAAAAATAGAAACATTAAATAAAAGGAAAACATCCTTTGACAAGAGGGAAAATAATCAATAGTCTTTAGTCTTCTGGTGTCATTCTTTTGAATTCCTTTGTGCTTTTATTGATTACTTTCCTTATTTGAGTCTGAAAAGAAAGGAAGCAAGGACAGCAGTAAGAAAATGAAGGTCTGCGTTCCTGGGCAGGAAAGGTATGCAAATCCAGACAAGCCAGGCTACTTCCTTTCACAAGATCCTGCTTATTCATATATAAATGCAGGTTTGGCCCTAGAGAGATACTTCCCATACTGAAATTTTGTGCCTTATTTGAAAATGGTATGAGAAGACACATAAACTTAGTGTTCAAATCAGCACTTATCAATTATTAAATAAAGGTTACTTCAGGACTGGATTACTCAGTGGTAGAGCACTTGTCTACCATGCAGGAGGCCATGGGTTCCATATTCAGCAAAGTAAAACACAGACTAAAAGGTCATCTCTAAGCTTTACACCTTTTAGAAAACAAAGCTACTTTCACACATAGAGAAAAGGTGTTACAAGTCCACTCTGGTCCTCTCCATTGATTTCAGATGATCTGGAAAACTGAGAAATCATAGCCTTTGACCTCTGAGTCAATGTTTAGTAATCTAATTTGAGATTTCAATTATGGAAAACTAATACAAAATTCCATACATCTGATCTCTTCTTAAGGAAAAATCAACCTAGCAGGACTCATCCCATACACAGCCAAGTGCTCTAGTGAAGGGACCTCACCTCTTTATGCTGGGTCCCAGTGGGTCTACTTCTGCTCAGTCCCCAGAGATTAAGAACCTGCTATCCAATGTGTTTCTCACCAGAAGTGCTTCAGGTTTCAGAGTTGTTCACATTTGGGAACATTTGCAAAAACCTTACTGGCTGAGCCTCCTGAACACAAAAATTTAATGCTTTAGACATAAGAACCTTTCCAAATCAGACTTTTGGGATTGGGGGTGTTCAACCTGTAGACATATTCACTAACAGACACTGATTTAAGAGAAATCAAAACAGAAATGTCTTTTATCACTGGTACATTCTTGAAGAGTCATAAGCCCAAGACCTACAGCATCATTCCCAAAGCCCCATGAACTTGTCTCACAAATTTTATTTCCAGAGTAATTTGTTGGAGGTTTTGATATATACTTAAAATATACTTATGAAATGATCACATTACTGTGAATAAGTGGTCCTGGAGCAAAAGGTGGTGTCATGTAATGTTGAAGCAGGAAGGAAACTAAAAAATTATTGAGTCAATTCGTCTCACTTTGAAAAGGGAGACGAAAAGGGTGATGCATGGAACTGTACTGTTAGTCACTTTTTGTTATGACAAGAACATCTGACAAAAACAACTTAGAAAAGACTGACTGTTGCCCTGCTCCACAGTCTGGCGGGATCAAGTAAACCATCTCAGTTCAGGGGTGCAGAGGTTTTCAGCCCATGGTCAACTGTCTCCACTGTTACAGCCTATAGGGAGGCAGAACATCACAATGACAAGAAAGTGAGACAACCAGAAAGCAGAGAGACAGAGACTATGAGTGGCAAGTGTGTGTGTGTGTGTGTGTGTGTGTGTGTGTGTGTCTGTCTGTCTGTCTGTCTGTATGTATGTATGTATGTATGTATGTGTGTATGAAGGCTATGTCCTTCAAAAGCACACCCCAACATTCCTCCAATCAGTACCCCCCTTACACACTTTCCAATTCCCTCCCCTGAGCCTATCAATTTTGAATATACCACTCGATTAGACCATTGATCAGGTCAAAACCCTCATGATCCAGTCACTTCAGAAGTGCCACCTCTGAAGACATGGTTTGAAATCAAGCACCCAAAACACAAGCCTTTTGGAAGAATATTTTATATCCGAAATCTAATAGGTACCTATACTTTTGACCTTTCAGTCTCCTGTATTAGAACAATATAAAGGAAGGCTAGGCTTTAGAAATAGTAAAAGGAAAAGAAAAACTGGAGAGGAGGACTAGATTTAAAATTGAGAGTACCATCATGTAGACAATGACTTTCAAGTCAAGAATGTGACGGTATCACCAACTTATTAATTCCATTTAAACTAATGGCATAGAAGTTTGATGATATGTGTTTGGAATAATGATGATATATGACAGTCCACTAATGTATAATACACACAGAGATATCCATGCATTTCAGCACTTAGCACCTTATTAATTATTATTAATTAGCTGTACAACTGTCTCCTCTGACACATGAGATATGATATTGTTGTATTTTCATATTGACATCCAGAGGCTGACATGCATCTCAGGCTAACTGGTAAGGTGAATTTATTTTTTGCTCTGAAGTTTAAAAAAAATTAATTAATGACAGATCTTTAACTTGACATGTTTCTTTAGAGCAAACCCCAAGCACTTCCATCCCACCCACGTACCTCACACCAGCAAAATCTGTGAACCTCCTGATTTCTTTTTTTCTTTCTTTCTTTTTTTTTTTGGAAACAACTTTGTAAAAGTCCAGATGCAAGCTTCAGATAGTTGTCTTGACTTCCAATGGGAGCTCTATGGTTTGTTGCTCAAATGACGAATACCTGTCTTTACAGGTGCTGTACATGGCTCCCTCCAAAGGGCTTTCAATGAGATCATTATTTCTCTAGAATCAAATTTTACTTTGGAAAATATATAATATTATTTATCTTCCTAAAGACAGGTTAAATAATTATTAAAGACATTTACGGGAAATGTTCCTGGAAGTCTGATTACACTGTGCCACTAAATTCCTTTCCAATACAAGATAGGAGATTTTCACCTCATTAGATGACAAAATGCAAAAGGAAGCACATACACTTGAAATTAATAATAAAGACAATATATTTAGAATACTACACACAAATTGATGAGCTTACTTCAATTCTGAATAGGTGTGTTGTACATGTTTGTGTGTGTATGTTGGTGCACGTATGTGAGTGTGTGTGCAGGTGTATATGTGTTTGTATATGTGTGTGTTTCTCTCTCTGTTTCTCGTGTGTGTGTGTGTGTGTGTGTGTGTGTGTGTGTGAGAGAGAGAGAGAGAGAGAGAGAGAGAGAGAGAGAGAGAGAGAGAGAGAGAGAGAGAGAGAGAGAACTGAGGGCTTTGTGCTCAAGCACTCCACCATTGATTCACATCCCCAGGCCTAATCTTCTGAAATGTAAGATGATGATGTTTCTTAGCAAGCTCCTAAAATGATTTTTACTTACCACTTACTCCAGGTTTCAGTGTGCTATTTTTAATGCAGTCACTTCTGTACTTTCTCCCAGTCTCCCAACACATTTCTTATTGCTCTTTTTCCCCGGAAGAAGCCATTACTGCCGAAAACCACAAGAAACCTAACACCGTAGACCAGGAAGGTAAGGCAGACATTTGGAAGAATTTCCATTCATTTAATTTTCATTCTTTCTCCATGTTCACACATTCCCCCACATCAATCAACTATAACATGAGCATAGGTACTCTATCATCTAACTTTAGTCCAATCAATCTATCTTGTAATAAAATAGAATTATATGATAATGTAGCAAAAATCCCTGACACCAATTGAAGATTTGAATTCTCTTTCTAGTGCTAGTAATCAGCATGTAACTGGTGTGGTGATGGTGGTGGCGGTGGTAGTCCATTCAGTATAAAGATAGAGAGGAACACAGAGATGATCACACAGTGAAAAAGCTCTTGTAAAAACAGATTCAGAACACAGAAAGAACATGTAGAATTCCAATCATAGTGGGTGACTAACTTTGTAACAATCTATTATATATTTGTTTGAAGGTACCAAAACACAAAGAAATGATAAAAAAAAGATGGAAATGCTAATTTTCCTGATTTGCTATACATTGAAATATCACCTCACACCATGAATGTGTAACACAACTACCAGTTAATCAAACAGAAAGTTTCAAATCCCATATAAATACGTTATAATTCAAAAGAGACATTCATGATGACACGTTACATTATTACCGTTAACTATCTTTTGTGAAGTCTAAGGATGTAGATTTTATAATCTATTGTGGGGGTAAATGCCTTAAAATCACTTACTGATATTTCATTATTACTCTGCAAGTAAATTTTGCTAGGGGGGTGCACAATACTAGATTTTAGAAGTTTTACCTTAGTATTATTTATATCTTAGCGTAGCAAGGTTACAGAGAGAAAGGCTACTGGACTGCAGGACAATCCACCACCTGGGAACAGTGAGCACTATCAGCCAGGGGCAGAGACAAATGGCCCCAAGCCCTTGGTCCTGCAGCATGTTCTAACAACAGTAACCTGAAGGCAGATATGGCTGGATCTTTTAAAAATATTTTTTCTTCTACCTCTTACCTCTCTCATTACCCAGAATTCCAGATCACTCTGAAGTACAGAGAAATTAAGTCAAGAGAACACAATAAATTGAAGGAGTGCTGAAGAGGGCTAGAGAAGCTTCTCAGCAAACATGAGACTGGGAAAACCGTGCAAATTCTGGGAAAGTCAATTTCCTCTTTATAACAAGAAATTAATGAGGTCCAGACATAAGGCCCCTGATTATTTCAAAACAAACTCCAAGACAAAGAATGGAGTCCACGAATGTCTATTCACTTACAAGTAGCTGTGTGTCTATCTGATAAACACTGACATTTGTGTCTCCCTCACCTCCTACTAGACTTTTCTTTTTGTCTTTTATTGAAACCTACTTCCCACTAGCTTGCAAATGAAAAACAAAGTCAGCACCACAAAAGGATCATCATCTATGGCCTGTAGACAGGATCATCTAGGAGCCTGCTGGAAATGCAGACTTTCAGCCCCTCCTCAGATTACTAGATCAGAATATGCATTTTAACAGGATTTGCTGTTATTCAAATGAACAGTATCATTTGAAAAGCACTGATTTGTGAGTTCCAAACATCGCCCTGTAGCTTTCATAACCTATCATCATATGGCCCCCCCTCCTTCCCCAGCAGATTTATTGAACTAGATTTAAATAAAGAAGATAACTGTGCAGTAAGTATTGTCCTCACAGAAGCCACCAAAGACATCTAGGCAACTCTAAGATGTTACCATGAATTTATTTTGAGGCAAATTATATCTACCATTTAGCCAATTAATTTGTTTCTTAGCATGTTCCTCAAATCTGTGAATGATGTTGCAGGGATGTAGCTATCCTCCTGTTGGCTGGGCGCTTGAGTTAGTCAACACGATTTCTTCATTATTGCCTCTGGGTCCTCCTATTTTTTATGCCTGTCCGCCCACAACCTACCTTCTGGACTATCTGAGATGGATGTCACATTTTTTGACTTCTCTGGCTGAGACATCACAGAATTAAATTCAGGTGGCAATACAGCAGCTATAAAGTTCATCCTTAGTTCCCACAGGTCACCATGACAATTTCCCACCTGATCCCTCCTATCCCTATGATATGGTGTTGAAGTCATGTGATAACTAACTCTACAGAGGTATCTTCCAGGAGATAAGGATTCATTTGAAGTTTATAAAATAGAATTTGGGACCATAAAATCAATACAGTTGTCTCTCCCCCATGTACATCTGTTCTGTATCAGTTTCTCAACACATTAGAAAAAAAAAATACTATTTTCTACTGAGCATGAACAGATTGTATTTTATTGTTGCCTAACCAACTCTGAAAACCCAACTTTTACAATAGTACCCTGAGTACCTACATCGTATTTGCATTGTTTTAGGAATTATAGAAACCTAGAGATCTTGTATGCAGGAAGACATGCACAGGTTATATATGACTGCTACACCAATGTTTAATAAGGAACCATAACATGTTTGGTTCCAGATACCAGGGATGATTGCATGTGCACTAACTAAAGTACATCATTGAAGCTCCCTTGAAAGACAGGTTTCAGCTTGTTATTGTCCTTATTCATGAAGTCATGGCAAAGTCGGACATAAAAATATACCTTGAGCCTACCAGAAGGCTCAATGGATAAGTACATACCTGGTGACCTGAGTTAAATCCTACAAAAAGGAGCAAGGAGGGAAACGACCACAATTTTGTCTTCTGGTCTATGCATACACAGTGTTACATGCACACCCATGTAATATACATAATTACACACACACACACACACACACATACACACACACACACACAAATCCTAGGAAATATTTTATATCCTGTGGGGTTGGTAAAATGTAATCTGAGAGACAAATCTGAGGTTTGGTCATCTGTACTCCAAAAATCCAAATCTACAAAACTCCAACATCAGGAAGTTTAGGAACACCTACCTTATGCCACATTGCAAAATTTCATACTTGACCACATGGGGCTAGTGAAGGCCAAGCTACACTAAAAATGATGTATAAGTCACCTGCAGGCCAACAGATAGTCTATATGTGAAACATGAATGAACCCTGGTTAGACTTGAGTCCCTTTACAATATGCCTTATTTATACATAAGACCAAGTCCAAAATCTGAGCAATTTCTAATTCAAAATTCTCTCAAGAATGTCTCCTAGGGGGATACTCAACCTTCTTGTAGGATTCCATGTCAGCACCATAAACACAGCCGGACCATTTCTATCCCTGAGTTCTAGCTCCCTGTAGTGGGAGCAAGGCAGACAGCAGCAGTGAACTGAGCTGAAAAAGTCTTGGTGCACATAGCGCCACAGACATACTCACTTCTAAAAGAGAATTTCCAAACCAAAACAGAGTTAGCAGAGCAGTGCAGAGAGAACCAACCAAACTGAATACATTAACATCCGCCTAATTCGGAAAATTATCTACGTGCAGCGTGTGTGCGCACAATAAGGCCATACGATGCAATGTGGCACAAACAATTAAAAGTTCCTTTCAAAGTGGAAATGCAAAATAGAACGAATATCTATTTTCTATAAATGAATCTAGCCATCTGCCTTGCAAAAGCAGCAGCAGCAGGAGTACCCAAAACAGCAGAAACAGCAGCCTCTCGTGTTAACAATCTATTCTCAAATCTCATGCTCCACATTTCCCCGGCAAACAAGGCTAAAAATACAAGACATGCAACAAATAGTCTTTTGGGATCTGCCATTCCATGGATGGCGTATTCAATCAGAGTAATATTTTCTGTTGACACTCAAGACTGGAAAGGGAAAAAAAAAGCAAGCTATCATATTAGAAAGTGGTATTCAGCATTTTAAGCGTGACTCCAATCCCAAAGTATACTAAACTGAATGCTGTAAGAGTGTTGTTTTCATACAACATAAATCTCTTAGATTTATCTGAATATATTCGCAGATATATTTAAGCTACTTCAAATTCCTCTATAATTCTTGATAGTTATGAAGATACCATTTTAGCACTTTTGTCAACAAAATGCAAGGGATCACTTATTTCCAGCATAGCTTAGCTACACTGTATGTTGTAAGCTTTTAAGTCAGAATGACTTAACTAACTACTTATCCTAACTATCCTAACTACTCCATGGTCTTAGATTTTTATTTAACCCTCATGCTCCTCTCTTCCTAGCTTACAAATAATAACACTTACCATACTGAATCATTTTAAGGAATAAATGAATTGATGTGGGTAACATATTCAGAATAATTAATGGTACATACTGAATAATATCAAAATAAGTTCATATCCAAAAATGCAAAAATGCCTTCTTTCAAAGAATAGCCAGAATACAGAGTAAAAATGACTGTTCTCAAACCAACAATGTCGAAAATGAAGATAAAGGGCAGAGATGGCTGACTGAGTGTGGATCTCCAGTGTCCACTTAAAAGCGGGGTTCGAAAAGTGGCACACTGTAACCCCGGCACTGGGGAGACAGAGACAAGACATCACTGGTGCTTGGTGGCTAGCCACCCCAGCCAATAAATGAGCTCCAGGTTCCGTGAGAGACCCTGTGATAAAACATAAGCTGAGAGGGCCAGCAAGATGGCTCAGTCGGTAAGGGTGCTTGCCACCAAGCCTGATGACCTGCATTCAATCCCTGGGTGTCACAGACAGGAAAGGGGGAAACACTTCTGCAAATTTTCCTCTGGCCTCCATATAGGCACATGGCACACACATGCCTCCTCGCCCCCGTCTCTTGGTGAGTGTGTGTGTGTGTGTGTGTGTGTGTGTGAATAAATAAATGTAATTACAATATTAAAAAAATAAGACAGGGGGTGATTAAAGGAAGACATCATGTTACCTTCTAGTTTCTGTATGTGTGAACACTCACATACACACCCAAAGGGAGGAATAAGCATGTGGCTTTTACATGACCTATGTGACTCCAGGTGGACAGAATGGGTTCCATTAGGTTCCATTATTGTTCTACTTCACAGTTAGGTTATGACGGCATCAGAATAGATAGAAGGGAGACAATAAAAACAGTGTCACTCAGGAGGCATTGCCTGGGGTAAAGACAATAAGGATTACTGGCAAAGGTATAACCCAGAGAGACAGCACACATGTGAACCTTTTCATGATGAGGGCACCCCACAATACTACTACTACTTCCTTAAAGACCATAATGTTGGGAGTCAATTTTCATACACGTGGCTTGGATCTGTACTCTAATATTTAAAAACAAAACAAAATAGGCAGTAGAGAAGGCTAGTGAATAGCCTCTATCTCCCAAGAAACCAATTTCTTCATAAACTCCATGTTGGCAATGTCTTAAGATGGGTACTGTATTCTGGGAAAGAAAAATTAATAAATAAAACACAAGTTTACAAGTCATCTAGAAAAGAAGAGAGAAGTGAATCTGTCATTCACTGGGTCTACCTGATCGATCCTGTCAGTCCTGAGAGCACCCACGGAGAACCCTTAAGACCAGCTGGGCTTCCTGGGACTTGAGTACTTACTACCTCAAGAATGAAACTCATCCACAGCTAGCTCATAGTGAGGAAGTACATAAAGGGTTCAGGTGCTTTCACAACCTTCATTAGACAAGGCAAAGCAATTAGTCTCTTTAGAAAGTGAGATACTTAAAAGATCTCTTGAGCAGAGAGTGCTTTGTTGGGCAGGAAGAGAAGGTGCCTCAGGACTGCTCTAGCCAAGAGCACAATGTTTGAATCAGAGAAGGTATGGCAGGAAGTTGCAGGGTGGAGGCTGCTTTACCTTCCGTCTTATGAGCAGATTATATTTTTTGAAACACAGGAACACACGAAGAAAAATAAAAGGGAAGGGTTTTCAAATAACACTAAGAAAGTGCCAACAGCTATAAAAAAAAAAAATGGGGAGAAATAGATGTGAGCATGTGTAAATCATATGGCCCCGGTGCCTATGACCTAAATGTGTATGTTCTTTGTTGTAAGTGTACACCTCTAGTTATTGGGAACAAATATCATCCTCCAGCCTGCTTAATGACATGATCTCCTCTGCACAGTAGTGGAGATCACAACTCCATCAGCTGCACTCTCTTCTAAGAATAAAACAAATCAGCATGACACGGTGTGGATTCAATTAGCACTTGGCAGGTCACAAGTAACTTTTAAACATCCTTTATCTGAGTTGTAAAGTGTCAAAACCTACAATAATTACGGTATCAGGGTGCCATCGTTTTACTATGCCCGCAGGAATAAAACTTTCTCTCTGAAGGCATAAGCTTTGATTAGGAAGGCAGAAAACTGAATGGCATTCTGTGTCAGGGCTGCTTCCTTCATGTTGTGCCTTGTCCCAAGTGGATTCCTCACTGAGAATATTTGAAATCAATCATCCAAAATGATCCTCAGATTTTCAGATTTTTTTATATGACGTATAGAAGCAAAGGAAAGTTAGAGGAAAGGAAATGGTACCACCATCATGGAAATTGACACATGGTAAATACTCTAAGGACAATGCCATGGAATCTCATATACACTATACCACCAAAGCAAATGGAGTCATTCCCTATATCCTGTTCACTAAGTTATAACATCTTGGATCAAACCCACAAGAGCTATCTTTGATGGGCTACAGTTATGTGTCAATGAAAGAGTCCTTGCCCACCATGGTCCAGGGACTGGGTCCAATCCCCCAGCACCACCAAAGGAAAAAGTCATCAGAATTATAAACTATCGACTTTCAAATGCGGAAATTACCGGTAGAACTAATCAACCATACACAGCACAGTGAAACTGCTAAACAAGGATGCTATACAAGTCCACAGCATCCTGGTTGTAATGCACCATACCTTGCTGAAATGATAGACTTTAACATGGAAAAAACACCTCTGATTTGAAAACTTCTACTGTGCCTACCTATCCAACGCCAGGTGCAAGAGAATTCACTGGTTTTGTAGCCTGTTTAATGTACATTTCATGAGGTATCTCCAAAAGCTGTTAAAGGTGAATGGGAATATGAAAAGAGACGCATGACTCAGATTTACTGCTCCATGTATCTTGGGCATCTCTATGATCTGTGCAAAACATTTGTTGTAAATAAGCCTGCAGAGTGTACAGTATGTTTTCCAGGAGACCTTTTCAGAACAGCTTGCCGACAAGAGGTGCTAGCCTTGGTTTCACAGCCAGAAAAACTCCATCCAAGAGGCTGTTGGCATGTTCCCACCTCTTGTTTTGAGCTGGCTTAAAGACAACTCCACAAACCAAATTCTAAGGGCCAGTACCTGGAGTCAGTCACCAGGAGCGATCCCACACTGTGAACAGTAAGTAAAAACTCTGACGTTTTGATCCCCGGGAAGGAAAAAGGGGAAGGGCACTCACTTTTCCCCCTAGCAGTATAAAAAACACTCAGAGTTGACTGAGCAGTCAGGCAGTTTCCAGTTCTCCGTAGTAAATTAAATGGCTGAAGCTCGGGCTTCTTCCAGCAAGATAAGGAAGCATGCCTCACTGTAACAGTATGTGGGAATCACCGAAGCTCATTTGTAAGCCTTTCCTGCTTTTTGTTTTTTAAACCAGCTCCGTTGGAAAAAAAAAAAAAAAAAAAAGTTCAGGAAATGAAATGCAAATAGGCACAGAATAGGATCATAGGATCGTACAGCTGAAAACCTCTATTCACCCTTTAAATGCTTCTTTCCAGGCACTATAACTGCTCTTAACAACGCTAGCTTCTATAAGAATGAGATTATACCAGTCCCTGGGATCGCTGTCAACCCTTCCAAAGGCCTCACAGTTACCGAGACTATGTTCAGGAGACAGAGAAGAAGGTGAGGGAAAACGTTTAATGCAATTACATATTCTAAGCCCGCTGGATGTCACGCAGCAAAGAAAGGTAACAGAGGGCAGGGAACTGAGAAGCTTCTGGATTATTTCAAAGGTAGACACGGCACCAGGGCTGTCTGAAACTGCCTGTGATCAGCTTCAAAACAGGTCCGTGGGGGTGTATCTTTAAGTTGATGCTCTGCTGGAGTGCAGCGGATCCAGAAAAAAAAAAGGGGGGGGCGCCAAGGGGCGGGGAGGGGGTCCTGAGCTTATTAGAAGCTGAAATCTTCCTGCTGTTCAGGGAGGCCCCGCTTCCTAGCTAGAGTAAGCACCGAGTAGGGAGAGGATGCGCCTGGAGTGGAGCCTCTGGCCAACTGCTTATCCGGCTGGGCACTGCAGGCGCTGTTAAACCCTGGGGTTACACACAGCTCCCCAGAGCTCCCGCATCCACGCGGCCTCTGTGAAGCAAAGCCAGTGCTGGCTTAGAGCCAGAGCTAGGGTCGCCCGAGGGGTACTGGGCTTGGCGCAAAGCTAAGTGACCAGCTCCGCTGCTTCCCTTGAAGGGAAAAAAAAAGCGCAGTCTCTATTGGAGCTCATTCGCCTGCCTCTTTCCCTATGTACTACCTAAGATCATCGTGGGCGCCCACCCAGGAACGGGCTCGCGCAAGAAGGAAAAGTGGCGAGGACCGAGGCAAGCGAGGGGTGAGGATGTAGTGAAGAAAAGCTATCCAGCCTGCAGCAAATAGGGAGGGTTCGGAAAACCGAACCGGTGCTGAGACTCAAGGGTAGGGGCCCGGGTCACAGCAACCTGTAGGATTGAGGCAGATAGCAAACTTGGATTGCAAGGCAGTGGTCCCCTGGAGCTCCTCCACCCGGTTTCCACCGAGTCGCGCTCCGCACGCGGGAGAGAAGCAAGCACAACTTGGGAAGCCCACGCCGAAGGTGCGGGTCCCGCTCCTCCTCCGTCCGCTTCTCTGCGCGCACACCGCCGTCCACCCGGAGCTTACCTCGGGCAGCCGCAGCCCCCGCCGCCCAGAAACAGAGTCCCAGCCACGGGAGCCATCGGCGCGCTCCGCAGCCGCCGCCCGCAGCTGCGGTCCCCATGCTCCGAGCTCCACTCTGGATCCGCTCCTCTTCCACACCCTGGGAGTCCTCGAGACACGACGGCGGCGCGGGGGGACCACCTCCAGTAGCTTCCCCCGACCCCTGAGAGGGTGGTGGTCTGTGGTGAGTCTATCTTCTCCACCGCCGTTCCCTACGGAGCGGGGACACCGGGTGGGCAGCGGGACAGAGCGCGCGTCCCCATCGCCTCCTGCGGCGCCGCCCGCCGTCACCGCTGTGCGGACCGCAGCCCCAGCTCCTCTCTGGGTCCGGGACTACCAAGCTGAGCCAGGAGACCGCATCGCTAATGAGCTCCCGGGCCGCCCCTGGCTCCGCCCCTCCGCAGCGGCGACCAATGAGCCGCGCCGGGGCGGGGCGGAGGGCGGGGCTGAGCGCGGGCGCCGCAGGTGAGCCCGCAGCCGCCGCACGTGCGGACTCGGCCTCCCCGCTGCAGAGGGCCCGCGCGTGCGGGAAGGCAGGCGGCGCGCCCGAGCCCCGCAGCCCGAGGCGGGGACGCGCGTCCGCGAGCCGAGCTGTGCGGAGCAGCCCGGCCTCTTGGAGGCGAGCGCCTGCGGCGGGATGCAAGGCGTCTTCATGCTGGCTACGTCTGAGCGAGAGAGACAGAGGCTTCCAGGAAAGCAAGGTTTCACTCAACTTTGGAGTCTTGACCCTCCTTGCTTCTTCCGCTGTTTAACCAGCCGAAGGCTAAAACAAGAAAGAAAGAAAATAACACCGTAAACCATTCTTGCGACTGTGCTAATTATGCCCAAATGTGAATGAAAATTAAAGAAGTAGGGGATGAATGGAGGGTGCTTGTGGGTGTGTGGGATCGAGTTTTGCTTTGCTTTGTTTGAAGAAAGCAAACACTCTCACTCCCTCATGTTCCTTTTTCTGTTAGAGGTGTCACTCCGGGATCTCCAACGTTCTCAAAGGTTGCCTCATTGCTGGCCACTTATATTTTTGTTAATTTTAACACAGACCCTGGAAATTGCCTTTCTAGTAAGAAAAGGGAAAGTTAAAAAAAAAAAAACTTAAGTTTTTTGTTTGTTTCCTCTTTATTAGGTGGTGGGATCTTTCTTTAACTGATCTTGGAAGGGCCTCAATGTCGCTTTTTATCTTCTGCGGTAGGCTACTGGTTTCAGGCAGACAACCTCTCTTCCCCAAGACAGTAGGTTGGCTTCCTGTCCAGGGCTCCACAATGAGACCATGGCTTTCTGTCTGAAGCCATCAAAACGCCCCTAGGACTCAGCGGGTCAGAAATCTGGGTCCTCACTTCCAGGGTAGTCTCAAGAGAGAAGGAAAACTTGCCTTGCAAGATAGCATTGCGGACTGTTCCTCAGTGCTATCAAGCTCAGTATTGACAGATGCACACAACAAGGGAACATGTCTTGCCAAAGTATTACCTGTTCCCAAACACCTCTCTATGGAGAATAAACAGTTTAAGGTGAGGTGATTGTTGTGGATGAGGTAATTGCACTAACTTACTTTGTCCTAAAGACAAAGAGGTTGGTAGACAGAAAGATTGATTACCTGATAAGCACCTAGACCATCTGAGGACACCAGGCTTGTGAATGTCAGCGGAAGGAGCTGATTTTTCCTACAGAGCTCTTGCAGCTCAATAACAGCTTTGGGTCCTGGGCAAGAAAACCAAGCTCTGGGGAATGGATACTTCAAAGCGAAGACTAATGTGAGGCTGGCAAGGGACTCGCCTGGAAATCTCCTTAGAATCTTGGTAAATGAGGGGTTTGTCCTTTTCTTCTGAGAAGGTGAATTGAAAATTAATCTACCAAATATGCTTCACCTGTCTCCCAGAAGCTACTCATTCATTGCCTGCCTTTCTGTATTCCTCAAGACTATGTGGCAGTCCTGTTACAAATGAGTATTTGTGGGTTTTTTTTTTTTTAAGAAAAATAGTCATATTTCCAAGATCCTATGACCATAGTTAATTCTTAACTATTGTCCCCACAGGGAGCAAATGTAAAATCAGTTTATTTTGGGAAAGAGTCAGAGAAACAGATTAGCTAAATTTATATTAATAATTCCAACAAGAATGATGAATGAAAGAGGAAGAAATCAAATTACCTTTGAACAAACCCTGGTTTCGGGAACAGGTCTTCATTCATGTTTTTAAAGAAGACTCTATAAGGCAGATATATCATCACTATCAGAAGGTAAGGACAGTGAAGTTGGCCTCAGGAGTAAATTGCCCAAGGCCAGTGTAAGCAAGTGGTTGTTGAAGATCAAGAACAAGAAGAACTAGATCCATTTCTTTTCATGTAATTCTAAACTCACAGTGCAAGCCACAGGCGTGTCTGGTCCGTGATGATTATTTAGTTATTGGCTGAACACTAGTTGCACCTTGAGTGTTACCAGAAGTGTTCTACACCCTATATTACACACTACGTATTAATTATGAGGTACACCTGAATTTCCTGTAATTAATTAACTTCAGATATTTTAAAACATGTGCAGCTGTTCCATATATATAAATAGCAAAATCTATTTGGATAAAACAGTTGGGCAGTTGTCACTCACGATTGGTTCCTCTGTTCAAGCAGCCACAGCTTAGAATGTGAGAACTGGGGCTGGTGAGATGGATTATGGGTGAACAGGCTTACAGCATAAGCTTGTCCACTTGAGCCTGATCCAGGGATTCAGTAGGAGAAGGAGAGCACCCTGTTCTCAAAAGGTGTTATCTGACCGCTATGAACACACACACACACACACACACCATAAAGAAGAAAACAAGGCTGGGCGGTAGTGGCGCACGCCTTTAATCCCAGCACTCGGGAGGCAGAGGCAGACGGATCTCTGTGAGTTCGAGGCCAGGCTGGGCTACCAAGTCAGCTCCAGGAAAGGCGCAAAGCTACGCAGAGAAACCCTGTCTCGAAAAACCAAAAAAAAAAAAAAAAAAAAAAAAAAAAAAAAAAAAAAAAAGAAAACAAGGAGAGGGCAGAGGAAGAAGATAACTACCCTAAGAATCTGGATACAAAGGGACTCAAACCCTCACTGCCAGGAGTTGGCTGGCTGGTTTAGGGCAGACAACTCAGCCCTTCCTGTTTCCTCAACTGCAAACCGATGTTTTCCTCAATTCAAAATGCAATTTTACAACCAGTTGCATTTACAAATCATCAGTTTTTAACTCTGACATATCATGATTTTGAATACAAGTCACTCAACTGCATTGGAAATTAAGCTATGTCTTCTGGAATTGAAATAATTGTTTAAGAAACACATTGTGTTCCAGAGAGATTATTTTGGATTGTAACTAAGCTTTAATATTAACTATAACCCAGTATGTCTTAGTAGGATCAGGCTGCTGCAACAAAATACTGAAGAGTGATTCGCTTCTAAATAATAGAAATTTATTCCTACGCCTATGAATGCTAGACAACCCAAGATTAAAGATTCAGTTGATTCAGTATTTCCTGAGGACCCATTTCCTGATGGTGCCCTGACACCTGTCACCATCTCACAGTGAAAAGGTGAAAGGAAGGGCTCTTGTATGAAGGCATTGATCCCATTCATGAGATCTCTAACTTCATCACCTATGAAAAGTCCTGCCTCCTGAGACCATCATCTTGGTAACTATGAAATGGATAAAAGGGCATACATTCAGACCAAAGCTAATATTAATTCAAGGAAGAGAGTTAGTAAAGTGTTGTATTTTTATATTTTTGCTTTTTGAATTGATGGTGCTATTTTTCTAATAATTCATCCACAAAGGAAAGAGGTATGAAACTTTGACATCTATCATACTTGGATCATCTCTTCTTCTAAAAATTAAAAAGAAGGAAGAACTGACTCACCCTAGGAGGAGAAGCGACAGCTATTGAGTTTGGAGATATATTCCTTCTACATATATGCATTTTCCATAGGCATTATAATGTCTTATTTAGTTTCCCTGTTAGTGTGATAAAAAACACTGTGCAAATGTGACTTGAGGAGGAAAGGGTTCATTTGCCTTAGAGGTTATTTATGCTCCTTTACTGAGAGACACCAAACCAGGAGCTGAAGCAGAGTCATGGAGAAGGGCTGCTTACTGGCTTGCTCCTCGTGGCCTGTTCAGCCTGCTTTACTATAGGACTCAGGATCACCTGCCCCAGGGCGGCATTGCCCACAGTGAACTGGGCCCTCCCATGCCAACCATTAATGGACAGAATGCCTCTCAGTCTTGCCCAAAGGCCAAATCATTGGAAGCAATGCTTTAACCGCTGTTCCTTTCCTCTGGTGATGTGTGTAGCAATGGACAAACATGAGAACAGCACGTTCAGGAAGAGTTCTGTGTTTGGGAAAACAGTACTTAACCAATCTGCTTGGTATAAGTAGCAGAGCTCTAAGAAAAGTGAATAAGGTAGAAACAGGCTCTTCTATGTGAACCAGAAGGACGATGGGAGATGTAGAGTCCATGGGAAGGCTTGCCAAAGATGTGACCTTCCTTCTTGGAATCCCAAGAAATCATTGTGTGTGTGGAGGTGGAGTCATTCTTTAAGACAATGGGCACAGAGATTGTATTTTTAATGTACTCTACTGAAAACTAACATTAACACTCAAAAAAAAAAAAAAAAAAAACACGACTTTTGACCGGAAAGCATTCACAATGAAGAGGCAGACGTTTTATTTTCTTTTTATTTATTTGCTTGTTTGTTTGTTTGCTGCCTGAAACAGTGGACAAGACTCTCTTAGGATGAGCACATGACTCACTTAAAATGTAAACAAAGGCAAGATGCTGAAGCCAGTGAGATGAAGACCTTTGGGCACAGAGCAGAGATATAACCAAAAAGAAAAAAAAAAAAAAAAAAAAAAAGACGCTGAGGAGCACAGTAAGGCTTTCTGGAAGAAGAGCTGAAAATACCACACATTGTATATCTGTGTCAGAATTTACCTAACCTGTGGGCTAAGTGGGCAATCTGAGTTATAATGGATGTTAGAATTAATCTTTCTAGGGGGTTAAAATATGTGTCTTCTCTTGGGCATGGGTCAAAGACCAGTTATCTCCCTACATTTGTGATACAATAGTGCAGTTTCTTCCCCCTTGAACTTGTCCACTGTTTCTGAAGATCCAACTAATATCTATTTCTAGCTCTGCCACTGCTGGATGTTTGTGATAAAAGCCATTGTCTCCATTAATCATACAATTATGCTAATACATGTGAGAAGACCGAAAATGAACTGGACGAGAGGGCAACAGCTGGCAACTTCAATTGGTGAACTTGGCAATGCAATTAAATGAGATATTTTACACATCTCCCCTAGGAATGCTGCATGCCAGTCATTTCTGGGGACAGTCTTGTTCAATAAGAGCGGCACAATTCAGAAATTCATGCAACTGACTGTGAGCATGCTGTCATGTATTTAGTACTGTGTGTGCACAGCTCGGCATCTGATTCATGAACACGCTGGAAAGCAGAGGAGAGACACGGGTGTTAAAAGCTGTAAGCAGTTCACATGGGATGTTCTGTCTGTGTACAATAATCCAGCTTAACAACTGTCCCTGTACAAGGCAATATGGGGTCACTTGTTAAGTAAACTCTCTCTCTCACACAGACAAAATTGGAGAAGTCTATTTTAGAGATTGGGCTATGAAGCAGCAATAAAGTGTGAAAAACCAATACATTTGTTTAAAAAGGGCAGCAGGGCACCAAGATAAGACTCCAACTAAACAGGTTTTTCCTGACACTGCAAGTGTGCCTTTCTACTTGTACCCTGGGAATCTTCCCTGAGCACCAGCTTCCCAGAGATTCAGCTCCAGCCGCTGACACAGATGAATGAAAAGAACTTAAAAATAATAACAAGAACACACGTCCTTGGCAGTAAAATTAATGTGTTAGTGCTTTCAAAATAATAAACTTTGATGAGAAAAGACAATATGCGTCAGCTCATGAAAGATGCAGCCTTTGATGTCAGAGGAGCAGGCAACCTTGGAATGATGTGACTTTGGCCTTTGGTATCAGAAATGCAACAATTTCCACATCTCATCACTTGGTGGCCTTTGTGGCAGGCAGCTCAGGAGAAACAGCCTGATATCATTCCTTACTGCAAGGAAAATGAGCAGAATTCTTACTGTTAAATGGAAGCTGGCAAAGCTGTGTGACTGATATGTTTCTGTTGCATTCTCACTCCCTAGTTCTGTCTCTCTCTCTTCCTTCTTTATTCCCCATTGGAGTATCATTAATTCATTCATCCTATCATTCATTCACTCTTCTATCAGTCTCTCTTGATCTGCTCTGCTAACACTGTGCCTCATGGTGGATAATCAAGATAAGAGAAGATAATTAATAAAAAACAATTATTTTACTTAATAATTCAAAGATAATTAAACAGAACATGAAATGCTAAACATTACATGCCTTCATGAATCCTCCACTAGCCACACAGTTATCTCCAGGTATAAGAATGAAGGTCAAAGAAGATGATGGCCCTGTAGATTCTGCTCTGTAACACAAATATATGCTAAAAGTGTAAAAAAAAAAATCTATCAGTGTCACATTCCAAAGTCCCCATCCCTTCATCAATAGCATGCAATCCAGGGATCATTACCTGAAGCCAACCAATCAAAGCAAGCTGTTGAAGGAAAGGCAAGGTCAGATGTCCAATTTCTAGTACATGAACCTGGAAAGTCCAGTGAGTATGTCTTTACAGCAAAGCTGCCCATTTTTCTCTACATCAAGGGCTGAAAATTTAATGTGTACCAGAGAGTGGTTGAACACCAAATTTGAAGAAAGAGTAGAATGTATGGTTTGCTTAAGATGAAAAAAAAAAGAGCATTATAAAGACATAAGTAAATAAAGATTTTGGAACTTTGAAATAAAACACAGCAAACAGTGTGAGTGTGGTCCATACAGATTTAATGAGCAGCCTGCACCATCATCAGGATGTAACATGCTTTATTCATTACATGCACTTGTAAAAATGCCACCTGGAAAGTACCAAGAGAAGAACAGTATACGTTCCCTGGAATATAAAGCAAAAGGCACAGCTCATATACATCCCTTCCCATTTCCAACCCTTTTCCATATACATCCCTTCCCATTTCCAACCCTTTCCATATACATCCCTTTCCATTTCCAACCCTTTCCATATACATCCCTTCCCATTACCAATCCTTTCCATATACACCCCTTCCCATTTCCAACCCTTTCCATATACACCCCTTCCCATTTACAACCCTTTCCATGTACATCCCTTTCCATTTGGGTATGATTTTCTTTTCCCTTTTCTCTTTTCTTCACTTGATTTCTACTCTGAATTAAGACATTACAAGAATCCGAAAAGCATTATACCCTTCATAGACTCTTTGAAGTGGTACTTAATACCGTTACATGATTAATAATTGAAGATTTACAAATAAAAGAAGCTAGTTTAACAAACAGAATCCTTTTCCAGTTTTTAAATAAAGCTTTTACTTTTCTGGCCTCTAACCTATACCTGTTCCTCTTTATCCATAGGTATAGTGGGAAAAATTCAATCTTCTGTTTTAAGGCTCAAGCAATCGATTTAAAAGCATTCATTAGTAAATGGATGGCATGCATTTTGAAAGAAAAAAGATCTACTTCACATGTTAAGTATCATTTTCCTGAAAGTAAAAATTAAGAGATTTTCATTTGCAATTTGATTCAGCCACATATTCTGCTCAGCTTGTGAGATATAAGGATTACTTAATTCCAATTAGAGTGCCTGCTTTAGAGACAGGTAGTTTGGCAACAGGGTAAAGGTGATAAGGATCAATACATGGCTGTGGTCAGTGGTGTCTGGAGAGAAGATAACTCATAAAGGAAAAAAAAAAACAATGAAATTTCTTTGACTCTCATAAACTTAGACTAATGAGAGTATATCCTGGGCTGAGAAGAGAAAACTCTTGCACATGCACATATATATCCACTGGGTAGGTATACCATTTATTTTATATAAATAAAAAAGCCATAGATACAGACACAGATATATGTATACATAACTGGTGGGAGTTTTTGTGTGTGTGTAAACCAAGAGAACTCAGATATTTGAATGTATCCTTTAAAGCTCTGGGTATAAGGATCTGACATCTGGCCAATATGATAAATTAACCCTGCTCTTTAGCATATGGGAGTTCTACTGTTAACATGGAGGAATAATAGACAACATGTAGAAAAAGAATGTCTATCATTTGTTATCTGACTTAAAACCAAGATGACTAGCTCTGTGCATCATCAGGAAAACAACTTCTAAGCAGTGGATAATCTACAGGCTTTCTGGAATCTGACCAAGAGAAGGTGAACATCTGAATCACACAATACCCCAGGGAATAATTGGCCCTTTACCAGAAAGCAAATCAAAGCCAATTCTCTGACTCTAAACAGAGACTGGGGTGGAATGAACCATGAGTGGAGCCTGCTAGATAGGGAAGTACCAATCAGAAGGTTACCACTTCTCACTGGAAAGTGAAACTAATTACACACTGCTTTAAAATCTGAGTATCATGTCCTGCAACAATGTAACAGCATGGCAGTCCTGAAAGACCCATATAAGGCCCAGTTTTACACTTGGGACCCTAGTATTAGCTTAAGATGACTGCTAATCTGCACGGAGGAGAAAGCTAGTCATATAAGGGTGGAGATAATATAGGTGTGGGTATAGAAAAGGAGTTCCAGACCTCAAAATAACCATACTAATCAATATCCTAGGACACTGCAATATGACACTTAAAATAGAAAAATAAATCCAGATATTGAATGACAATTCACATCATAGAAGAAAACAGATCTTAGGAGATTTAGTTGGAATGCTCTAAATCTGAGGAGCTACATTCATTAAAGGATGAATAATGAAGCTAAGTAAACTTCAATAAAACAAATATTAACATTAGATAAATGTAGAAATCTTAAGAATGAATAATGTGATCATTGAAACAAATAGCACAAGGCTCAAAAACTAACAGACATGAAGAGAGGAAACAGTTAAAAGTGATCAAGACATTAGAATACAGGAAAACCCAAGAACAATTTCAGACATATAAGAGAACTAAGAAGCTTTGAGAATAGACTATTACGATACTCTGAAACACATCCAAAGAGTAAAAAGAAGGAAATTATAGAGAAGTAAATTTTATAGTGTAGAAATAGGAAAGTATCTAATATTAAACTGAGATATTTGTAGAGCTAAGAGTGTGCTCAAATTACTAGATATAGCATATGGCATATAGCAAAGAATCACATATTGGCACATCATAGTAATATGACAATATAAAGGGTTAATAACTATCAAATTATTTACAAAATACATGTTACCTCGAAAATAAGAGATGATTACACATTTTTTTCATTGTCCTTACATAGATGTCTAAATCCCAGGGGGTGATGTAATCAAATTACTTATATGATGCAACTACATGAAATTTATCCAACTAACCCTAAAGTAAAAATGTTAAAGTACTTTTCACCCACAGAAGGTTAAAATTATTTGCCAAATGTAAATAAACATTAATATAATTATGGAAAATTCCAATAGTGAACTAGAAAAATCAAAACGGTCATATATCTAGATTCAAAGTTGAAAAATATAATATTGAAATTATAAATTGATTTAATGACAAGGATTACCATAGACAGATAAAGTAATGTGAATGACAGATCCCAAGAAATAGGCAGAATGAATATATGAGAAAAAAGCAAACCAAAAGAGAGAGAAGAAGGAAAGATACCCATTATATTTTGAGAGCTCTAAATTTAGAATTTAAATATCAGTGACAGGTAGGGATTAAATATGTCATGGTTGAAGAGATGATGACTGAAATATTTCCATAATCAATGGACCTCACTCCAAACATTCAAAGGGTGCTGTAAACATGAAGCAGGATAGAAAAAGAAAACACATCTATGACATCAAGTAAGGCTGAGGAGTAAAATAAAAATAATTTTTTTTTTTTTTTTTTTTTTTTGGTTTTTCGAGACAGGGTTTCTCTGCGTAGCTTTGCGCCTTTCCTGGAGCTCACTTGGTAGCCCAGGCTGGCCTCGAACTCACAGAGATCCGCCTGGCTCTGCCTCCTGAGTGCTGGGATTAAAGGCGTGCGCCACCACCGCCCGGCAAAATAAAATATTTTTAAGGGAATGGCAAAGCAAAGGAAAGGCAAATGTAGGCATATTGCTGACATCCCAACCAAATGATGGCAGCTGTAGGGCAATGGAAGAGCATGAACCAAAGAGGGCAATGTGACAAAATATACTGTCTCCAGCATATGGCAGATAGAGAATGCCAGACAGACAAGAGGGAAATGATAGTCAAGACTCCAAATTACTGAACACTATGTAGAGTGGTTAAGGCAGAGTTACACTGTGCAAAAGGACAGATAAAACAAGGGAGAAAAGCAATGGAAAATCAATATATTCAATATAGATTAATATGAAGGCTGATTCTATACTACACAAATTGAATGACCCACTTATATACATATACATGATATATACATGTACTTTTAAAAATAGCTAATGTAACCCTTGGTGTGAAAGTGGAGCTTACGTTTGGTCATGGAGAAGGCCACAGTTGAATAAAGGAAAGCAGTGGGAAAGGTGTTGGCTTAACTCATGACTTTTTGGGTCTGTTCAAATAATGAGAAATTACTTTGCCATGCAATGTTACGATATATAAATTATACCTAATATCGAGGATCTTTTAAAAGTTATGCAAGAAATATCATAAATAATGTTCATGTGAGGAACTTTTAGCAGCACACGTAGTAAAAACAAGTTGCTTTTTTGAACAATAATATTTTTTTGCACATTTTTAGAAAAGTGAAGGAATTTTACAAAATTGTTTTTAATTATCAAAACACTTAAAAAATAAACACAAAAATGACCAATTTAATTGATTAAATAGTAGTCCATAATTACAGCTGAGAATAATAATTATACCAAAATGTTATACTATCTTTTATTGATAATGCAATACAATTCAGCAATAAAAATAATATAAGGAAATTGTTGTCCTTATATACTGATGGGAGTATGTTAATACAAATTTGTACAAACATTTTGGTCATGTACATTGTACTGTCTCTGCATTTTGATAAATTTATTTTATAAGTCTAAAAATAAATACATTAATATAATTTATACAAGATTTTCACTGAGATTTTTTGGGGCGGGGAGGGGTTGTTGTTGTTTGTTTGCTTGTTTATTTTTGAGACAGGGTCCTAGAACTCACTAAGTAGACTAGGCTGGTCTTGAACTCACAAGTGTCTGCCTCCCTTTGCCTCCTGAGTTCTGGTATTAAAGGTGTGCACCAACACATCTGGGTAGATATTCCCTGTTTCTAATGTAAATTAAAATGACAAAAGAATCAAATATTTTCATATCTCATATGACTATTCACTTAACTGAGGAAATAAAAATAAGTTGTACTTCATTCATATTGTGGAATATTATGTAACTATTGAAAAGATTATATCATAGTATGGAGTGGTCTTCTTTTAATAAAACCAAAATAAGTACATAAATTATTTGTATGTTTTCAAAACATAGAAAATGTAGATAGAATGGGTAAAGTTTGAATGGGACAAAATTAACAACCACACTTATATCATTCTTCTAGAAAATTGAGCACCATTTGTTTTAAAATCTAAGTTCCACAAAAATCCTAAGAAAAGATTTAAATGATAAAAATCATTAAAATTCAAATACTTAGCTACATAAAATATACTAAGCCCCATATGAATACAGAAATGAAACTTTAATTGAAGTAAATAGATCAAACACAGATATATGTATGTGAGCATATGTGTGTATGTGTTAGTCCAGACTACTATAAAAAAAGTACCATATGTTATATGGTTTATAAGCAACCAAAATTCATTTCTTACAGTTCTGGAGAATGAAGAGAACAAGGTCAAGGAGATGATCTCACAATATCATCGTGAGTTGATGAGCCTGTGCCTATTCAATACGAATAGGTCCTCTCACTGTGTTCTCACATAGCATGAGGAGGAACAAATTGTCTCAGGACTCTTAACCACAATTGAAATCCCAGTCATGAAGAGCTCCAACCTCGTGTCATTCAATACTAATTCCCTCCATAGGGGCCCGTTTCTTCATCCTTTTACATTACAGAGTATGGATTGCAGCATATGGATGGGTGAGCTGGGGACACAGCATTTTGTTCAGTACAGCAACACTTAAATAGCCAGAATGGAAAATAATTCAATACTTAAAACTGATAAAAATCAATTTTATGTGTACCGTCTTTTAACTCATGAACCAGAACATGAGTGTATCCTCAGACCCAACACATTCCCTTATAGAGAGAAAAGGCACACTCATAACCTGCTTTACTGTCTTACCTTATTTGACAGTATCATTTCCTGTTAAAGGCTTTACTATGCTTTTGTATTGGGATTAGATTAAGTTCTCGTAGATCTTTGGTCACAGTCCCATCTTTTGATGGCCAAGACCCCAAGATATTTTATTTGCATCAAGAAGGGGATACAGACAGATAATTACCCTACATCAATTGCAAGACAAGACCTAGCAGGCTTTGGGTACTGATGTCCACTACTGTCGGGTTCTGTTCTCTTTATTTTTATTGAGAAAAAAAAATCTTGCTCAACAGAGTAATTGTAAGAGCTATGTTTCTCTTATAGCCACAATCTATGGCTTGGATTGACATTCTAGGACCACTGCTTCTGGAAGAAGAAGACCCCAATCCTTGTCATCAAATAGGTACCACTTGATCAATAAAAAATAAAGCAGTTTATTGCTACACCCTAGCATTTATCTCAAGAGTAAAAAAATATATATTGGCAACATTTTGCATTTATTTATGACTAAAATTTACTCTACTATAAAAGTAGGACATTCTTATGACTGACAGCTATTCCAAACACAGAGTCAAAGCCAAATAAAGAAATACACATCATTCTCATTAGAACTGTGAATGGGCTAGAATGAAATCACTCTAATTATTTAACAAGATTCTGGATGACTCAGCCAGTGTAATATATTGTTTAGGAAATTATAGTTAGCAAAAAATGAGACCAGAGAATAAATATAAGTTATGAATGTATGATTTTTCTACTTAGAAAATTCCAGAACTTTCTCAGGCATGGTGGCTCATGCTTGTAATTATAGCATTCAGGAGACCAAAGCAGAAAAACATCTACAAGTTTGAGGCCAGTCTGAGCTACATAGTGAATTCCAGGCTAGCTTTGATTACAGAATGAGAACCTGTCAAGAAAAAAAAGGAAGGAAGGAAGGAAGGGAGGAAGGAAGGAAAGGAAAAAGAGGGAAAAGGATGGAGGGAGGGAAGGAGGGAAAGAAGGAGAGAGAGAGGGATTACAAAATGCATCTTGAAAGAGTCTCACATTTAATCTGAAGACGCTGCTTTTTGTAGCAGAAGAAACTTAGAAAATCCATATAAAATATTACCAAAGTTTTTTTCCAATGTACTGCCAAGATTCTTTAAAATTAAGGAAGAATGTAGAGACCAAAAATAAAGACCTGAGACTAGAAGAACATGCTTACTTTGAAGCTATGAATGTCCTAGAGAATTTAACAAAATCTATAACCTACAGGCTTGTGCTTGAGTGCTACTTCTGTATAGCTGGACAAATATGGGGTCTCCTAAAAAAAAAAATTTTAATTTAGATCTGCATGTTAACCTGAGACTTCGAAAACAGGTAAAACATCAGAGCCAGTAAGATAATTCAGTGGATAAAGTTGCTGCCATCGTCCAAGTCTGAGGACCTAAATTCCATCCCTTGGTCCCTCGTGGTGGAATGAAAGAATAAACTCCTGCAGATTGTCAGCCGACACACACACATTTGCCTTGGCGTGGCATGTGCCCACATACACATAAAAATACATAAATAAGAAGAACGAGAATAAAAGAATGAAATTATACACTAGGTATTTTTAGTTCTCAGTGAAGTGTCATGGGATGGAGGCCATTCTGGCTTGACCTGGGATTTAGGTTTTACAGAAGTTTTTAAGGGGTCAGCAAGAGGGCAGATGGGCAAAGGCACTTGCCACTAAACCCGATGACCTGAGCTATCTTGATCCCTGGGACCCACATGGTAGTAGGAGAAGATTGACTCCTGAAAATTGTCCTCTGACTTCCACACATGCTGGTGGCACACATCACACACACACACACACACACACACACACACACACACACACACACAAATAAATAAATAAATATAATTTTAAAAACATTTCTAGGAATTTTAAAGAAATATCTTTTGAATATATATATTTGGGGTCCAAAATCATATTACCCATATAGTTACAGAAAAATCAAAACCCAGTAAATCACCTGGTACTTGAGGTGCAGAGTCCCAGAATGCACAGTAGTGTGTCTTGTCTGGAGAGCTGATATTTGCACTGGAAGATGTTTCACATAAAACAAGATACAAGTTTGTAACCTGATATGACAAATGACAGGAAATGAGCTGTAATTAGTAATCAATAGATCAACAAACTAAATAATGACAGAAATGAGAACTTCAGATAGCCAGATTTTATTATAAATTTTAAACAAGCCTTTCAGGTGTGGTTTGTATAACCAGTGAGACTCTATTGGGGAAAACATTTTTTTTTTTTCCTTTGCAAACAGTTATCAATTGGAGATAACTTCTGGGTTAGGGATGGGGCCTTATGTCTGCTTCCCCACTTAGTCCTGGGATCCCATCTGACTTAGACTAACTGTGCTGGTCCTGTGCATGTTGTCACATCTCTGTGAATTCGTGTGTGCATAGATCCTGTTGTGTCTGGAAGACACTGTTTCCTCGGTGTCCTCCACCTCTCTTACTCTTACAATATTTCCACTTCCTCTTCCACAGAGTTCCCTGAGCCCTGAGGCAAGGTATATGATGAAGCCATTTCATTTAGGACTAAGTGTTCCATGGTCTCTCACTCTCTGCACATTTTCCAGTTGTGGGTCTCTGTATTTGTTCCTATTATTACTATTATTATTACTATTTATTTCTTCTCTGGTGATGGCTGAGCAAGAAACTGATCTATGAGTACAGCAGAATGTCATGAGGAGCCATCTTATGGGTACCTTCTTTTAGCCAAACAGTAGTATTTAGAGTTTTCTAGGACCATGGTCTGTCTAGTCTCGGGTTTTTGGCTACCCAGTCAGTGTCAAGCATGAGTTCCATTTATGGAGTAGGGGTCCTTAATTCCAATCACATATGGTTGGTTACTCCCACAACTTTTGTACCAAAGACTGTACCAGCATATCTTGCAGGCAGATCACCATTATAGATCAGTGCTAGAATCCCATCTGGTCCCAGGACTGACCTATAATGTAGCTGGGTTACATTGTAACTGGGTTGCTGTTTACCTTTCTCCTCTGGTAGTGTGCAGAGCACCTCCTAGTACTGTGAACTCCAGTCTTCATGGATGAAGCTCCTGGAAGGCACTTCTCCATGTTCAATGAGCTGTGCAGGTATTTTTTTTTGCAGCAATAAGACCTTACCATCAGTTTGTGGAGAGCAACCAATAGCCTTGGGAATAGCCTGGTTACTTGGGGGTTTCCACTGGACCTGTTTTGTTAACAACTTGATCAGATATAACCCATTCCCAGCACTGGAAATTTCATTTGGTGGGGAGAAATGTCTAGTTGGGGATATATCTACCAAGTTATTTGATGATTCAACTTAGATTTCTTTCATGTTTGTATATATACTAAGAGGCCTCTATAGCGTTAGGTTTCCCTTTCCTTCCACACTGGTTTGTTTGTTTTTATTTTGTCTTATTTTATTTTTACTATTTTTTAAAAGATATTCATTTGTATTCTAATGAGATAAAGAAAGGAAGGGTGTGGAATTGGGGTACATGGGGAAATGGGATGGATCTTGGAGGAGGTGGGGGAGGGGAAGCTGTAATCAGAATATATAAGATGAAAAAGTCTTTTTTTTTAATTAAAAAAAGAAAGAAAGAGAGCAGACTAAGTGAGCCATGATGAAGAAGTCAGGAAGCAGCAGTCGTCTATGGCCTCTGCATCAGCTCTTGTCTCCAGGTTCCTGCCCTGTTTGAATTCCAGTCCTGACTTCCTTTGATGATAAGGTGATGAACTGTGATATTCCAGTATAAGCAAAGTAAACCTTTTTCCTTTTCCCCACCAACCGAAAACAAGCCTTTCAGACTGTATTTAAATAAAAGTAATTGAAAATATGAAGCATAAAAAGACAAGAGACAAAAAAATTACATAAACAAAAGAGATATAGACCACTTTACCCAGGGAGGCTGCACAACTTTCTTTCACAGGAAGCATGCCCTGTGTTTCTCAATGGTCCCAAAATTCAGGACAAAATTAGCAGACAGGCTGCCTTATTCCAACCACCACTCTGGTGTTATTCAGAAAATATGTATAGTTAACATGGCTGTCCAAAGCCAATGGAAGCAGAAGCATGGCAGAATTTCTGAAAGTAGAACTGAGAAATAAAATAGAATACAGTCTGTATCGGGAACATCTTATCTAACTTACCTTTGGGGGAGGGGGCTGAAAGAAGAGAAAAGTGCTTCAGAGAATTCTCCCACTGCTGCAGAAGGCAAACTTCTGCCTATGTGGTCACTGAGTATCTGGGAGTTCCTGCCTTTAAAAAGCAAAGCTTAAAATTAGATAAAATGACTCATTTCGGGGGACTGAAGTGGGGAAGGAGCGATAACAGAAGAAGACACATTGAGGGGAGTGTAAGGATAAGAGCTAGAAAGTCTGTCCTTGCCTGACACTGCTCCTGTACCCACCGCCCAGCTTTATGGGTAAGGATAATAATTTTATCTGCACAAGAACCATCAAAAATCTTGACAGCTTGGTCCAGCCAGTGAAATCCTGGAGCCTTATCAGTGGTGTAGTGGTAAACTTGATAGGAATGAATGGGAATGCAGACCTCAGGCAAACCTCAGGGAACCATATTGACTAAATATAGTGAGTACAAACCTCACCTGTACTGGTAGAAGACAGATAACACAGTTTTATTCAAGACAAGACATTGAACCAAAGAAAGCATGGTGGAAAACTCAGACTCTAGAAGAAATATTACTGTCGTATAAATATCCAGTTTAAGACAAACTCTTGAAACATAAAAACATGTTTCATGATCTACAATACTAAAAACAAGTCAATAGAGATTGACTGCACTCAGGCTTTACTTAGCAGGAGAGGCTATCAATGAAATTTGTGAATTTATTTAAAGAACAAAAGTCAAGCGTATATGAAAAAGTAAAGGATGTGTGATAGTTTGGCTCTGTAAAGGGGAAATTGAATTTCATGGGGGAAACAAAACTACAAATGTATATGTTCAGAAACTACTAGAAATACAGCTAGTAAGATAAAGCTTCCCTGGATAAAACAACATAATGAGACAGCTAGTATCTTGTCAGAAAATGTTTTACTCATGAATGAAGTCAACCCCAGACTCAAAGATATGCAACATAAGATAGCCTGCAATACATCCCTTTGGAATGAAATGCACACAGAAGTTCAAAACGCAAAGCAGACCATGATTTCTGTGTAGCAGAGTAACCGAAAAACATAGGGATAGCTACACTTATATAAGGCAACCTAGGTTTTTCAAATTAAAAAAAAAATATTGAGAACAGTATGATGCATTTAAAAAAAAACAAAACAAAAAAACCACTTTGACTTAATTCTTATTGGCTAGCATGAGAAAAAATAACAATGTTGGTAAATTTGGGAGAAAGAAGCTGACATTCAATTTATGGCATGGCTACAGAGGTAATCTCTGCTCCTTTACTGTCAGGGTTCAATGAAGCCACTTCTCACGCAGATATAAAAGTTTATTACTAGTAACTTGACTGAATGGAATTGGCTGCCTTGTACCATCAAGCCATTGTGAAACAGACAAGAAGACTCAATTGTTGCAATAAAATAATAAGAATAGCTAAATCAATACATTTATCCATTGCTTTGAGAATGGTACCCAGTACTCATGATAGAGTGCTAAATGGTAGACCCCATTTCACAGGCAGGGTTTGATGTGATGTCAAAGATGGGGAAAAGGAGGGAGAACTTCAGGGATTTGTACAACGTCTTATTGACACAAAACAATGTTGTTCTTTTTGCTGGGTATTTCCTCCATGTAATCAGGGTTGTCTAATAGAATCCCCTATCCTACTCATTTTGGAACTCGACAATCTATTGGCAAGTTCTCCATTTCACAGATTTTCCCTTTCTTGAAATATTCCAATATTAGTAAGATACTAATAAATGCATGTATAAAATGATCCTAAAGTTTAAAATAGTTGCACTATTTTTTTACATATGTTACCCGTATAATAAAATAGTGGGCTAGAGTGTTTTCCAACTTGGTACTAATTCCTAAGGGGACATGGGACTTCCTTTTACATGATCTCAAAGATAATCATCATTTTGTGTAAAAGTATACTTATATCAATTATATCCATTAACGTGAATCATAAGTATGTTTCTATAAAAGCACTTTACACTGCAATGACATTATTTGTAATGTTAGTACAAGCATAAACTACTTACATGTTCTTATTTTTTACATTAGGTCAGTGTGGTTATAATCTCTCAGCTTGAGAGACTGGGCTGTTAATTGTTGGAACGGTGTCAAAGAATGAACACAATTCAATTGTGCATTATTGCTCTTACCTGGGTTCTATCTTTTTTTATATATTCCAACATTGCAGTTGATAAAGTACAGAAAAACAATTTTGAAAATTTAACCAGTTTGGTTTTTTTTAAAGCACAATAGAGGCAACAGCACAATCATCTAGGTGTCTTCACAATAACAATGACACAAATGAGACATGTTCACAAAAACAAATATGAGGACAGAACTTCAAATGCAAAGAAACAAGTCAGAGCAAAGCCAACTGGTAAAAATAATTTAAATAACTCGTATTATGTGTGATTCTTTGTGTAAGAAGATTCCACTTCTGAAACGTGTGAACTTACGCATCAAGAAATAAGAAAGGGAAGGGAGGGAAAACGTGGTGGCTACGAAAGTGACCTGTGCATTTCTGGCGTTCAGCTAGCATGCTATCTATTTAGACAAAGATGCTTAGGTACTGCTAAGTTGGAGGAGACTTCGGAAACAAAATAGGATATTATTTGTGGTGTAGACAAAACATTGTTTGAGCAACAGCATAGAAGCTGTACAATTCCAGTTAAACTATCACAGTTGCTTTTAATCTGCAGAACAAATATGACATTCCTTGAGTAGAAGACATCTGCTTGGTGATATTTTTTTTTTCTCTCTGAAAATAGTTATTGAATTACCAGCATGTAATTAAATGATGCAAGGCATTCCAAGGTATTCAAAGAACTGAATAACACAACAAAAATGTCAGTCTCCTGACTGCCTATCAGAAATTCACCCAGTATATATACAGCTATGTGTATATGCATTAGTACTTCTATATATGTATTGTAGTATAATGTGTATATATGAAAGAGGGACAAATGTGTGCCTACTGTCATTCTTTTCTTTTTCTCTTTTTAGAGAGAGGGGGGCTGGTAAGCTTTGTTTCTGTGAAAATTTGAGTTAGGACCTCAAAGTAACTAGGGTCATAAATGCCTACTTAGAGTCAAATCATCAGTTAGTACTGCCTCTTTGTATTGGTCCCAACTGATATGTTTGGTATATTTCCCGTCAGGATCTCATTATCGTGATTCAAATAAGACATGAGGGCAAAGTTCTGACAAAATAATTCATGAGTGTGCATGAGTCTCTGGTGAACAGACACAAATGCTGGTGTAAAGCTTGTCAAAATGATGAATGACCCACATGAGGGAAGAGCAGGAAAGAATGAGTAGGATCAGTGCCGAGATTTCCCTTTGGCTATTGTTGGGGTTACTCCACCAGAGGTTCCTAATTATGTGAGTGGGATGGGCTTTGTTTGAATTCAGATAACAGCCTCTTGCTCACACCTTGGCTAGAAGTTTCCATGGAGAAAAATGTCTCCACATCTGAACAGCATCGCAAACCACTGCCACCCAGTGAAAGCTCTGCATGTGCCTGTGTATCACGGAGGGAGTGGATCGCCATGACAGCAAACACTGTGCAAATCTTCCTTTTTAAACACCAATATCACAGCACTTTAGGGGTCCTGAACAATTGATTAAAAGGCAAGGTATTAAAACAGACATAAGGCAACAACCAGACACTTAAAGACATCAAACACTTGGAAATTTTGAGTTTGTATAGTTTCACTTTTCTTATTGAAAAATACTTATTAAATATTTATTTTACATGAAATGCTATGCTATGACAGTAACTGGTATAAAAATTTACATCCTAGTAGGGATAGGGAAGATTCTTTAACAAGAAATAGGCAAATGATTTAATAACAATTATTAGTATCTGATAGAGCACTTGGTTCTGTGAAGATAAAAAGTGGAGTATCCAAACTACCTGGAGATGCTGATAGAACTTAGAGGTAGACACGCAGGGCATGCACTGGGCTTGGGATTATTTTGGTGAACAAGATGAAATCCATAGATTTAGGTGAAGAACTGACATTTCAGGGTAAAAAAAGATCTTTGTTTGGGGCCTGTCAAGATGGCTCTGAGTGTAAAGACTCTACCAAGCAGGACCCAATTAGGACTTAGTAGAAGTAATGAACTTAACTCTTGCAAGTTGTCCTCAGCCGTACACACACACACACACACACACACACACACACACACACACACACACCACAGGCATGCACACAAATGTAATAATTTTAAAAGCCTTCATTTTTATTCCCCTCCCAATGCTTCTTTGGTTAGCAGTTAGAGATACACTTACTTGTATAAATAAGTAAATGTAGCTGAGTATAAGGATCAAGACATTAGTGAAAACATTTGATGAATTCTGGGTCTAAGCACTCCAAAGAAACTAAGAACAGGACTTCATGTAGCCTTCACAAATCACCTCTGAAAGTGGAGTTCAGTGTGGCAGATGGCTGACTTAGGTATCTGTGAGCTAAGTGCAGTTTAGTAGTAGAAAAGAATGAAGGATTTTTCTGAATCACTAAATTTAACTAAGCTGAGAATGGACAGATTTCATCTCATCAGAAAACAATTTTCTTTTCCTTATAATAATCTTAAGATATAACTTTGTATATGAGGATTTATATTTTTGAAAGTAGATAAGACTATTAAAAAGAAAAAGCTTTCATAAGTGCACATTGTATTTGGGTGCATCTACAGTTTTCCTTAATGACTTGCTTAAAATTAGAAGACCCTCTGTCCCCTTTCCTGCTCAATATGATGTGAACTCAGTTCCTCTTTTTCATAAATAAATGAGGGAGTATTTCATGTATATGTATATATATATACATATACATATATATATAATTTTATGTAAATATATATATGTGTTTGTGTGTGTGTGTATAACTGGGTTATGTAGGTATGAGAAAAACCTAAAGAGTTATCTTTAACTAAAATCCACAGAGAGGAAAGTTTTAGGAAAAATACATAAGCAGGTGTAGTTTTTCAGTCAATTTGTACTTTTTAATTGATGGGTTGCCCAAGCAGACTTATTCTGGTTTTTCTGTGTTGCTTTGCATTATCCAAAGAACAGGATTATTTAAAAATAACCTATACAGCATCCCTCCAGGGGTTTAGACAAAGGACCAGCTGGGACAGGTGGGAGTGGGAGTCCTTCTTCAAGCTAGAAAATTTCATTTAAGGTCAGCTCCCTATGGTATTCATGGAATTCCTTCACGGGCAGCATAACTGCTCAAGCGCTCCAGATCTGAACAGTAGGCATTTCCATGCAATTCCTACAAAGTACTGCTACCCTGATTGGTCTTCTGAAGTTGGGTCCAGTAAGGCTTGATCCTGGAAACCTGACAGAAAAGAGGAGGAAATAGAGGAAGGACAGACACACTGCGACAGATACAGAAAAGCTGGTTTTAAGGGGACCGAGCTCATACTGATGGCGGCACCAACTAAACAACTGGGAACCTCTGTGAGTTCACTGCTACAGTACAGGGGTGAGGAGTTAGCTAGTCTTAGTAGGAGGTGTCCGTAGGGGAGCAATACAAGGTTGCAATCATCCAGAAGGAGTAGGTTGCTAGTTTTTTACACACACATTGCACAAACAGCCAATTCCCAGCCTGTTCAGAGGAAGGCATTGCCAATTTCCATGGTTCTTAGGCCTTCGGGTCCTTGATTAAAAACACACGTTCACTCCGGGCTGTCTCAGTTCCCAACATTCTTGGATTCCAAATTGTCACTGAAAATGCTGCTCATTTGCTTGATGTGCAGAAAGGAGGTCGTGGCCAAGGAAGTTGCTCCTTGGAAAGGTCGGCCCACATAGTGTTGTGCTTGGAGTTTTGATTGTAGAAGGATATCTGTGGGGACTCCATTATTGTTTTTCTCTTAATTACTTCATCCTGGTAAAATGAGCCAAGTCTTGCATACAATGTAGACACGCATGGTCACACATGCGAAAAAACAAAACAAAACAGCAACAACAACAAAAAAGTATAAAGCCTATATGCAACTACTTTTAGTTCCTGATAGATATGGTGAGGTATATACTAACGATGTTAGCATAGGAGGCTAAGACAGAAGAACCTTAAAGTCAAGGCCAGCCTGGGCTACATGATAAAAAACCACAAAAATTCTTGTTTTAGATATAAGTCAAGTGACTCTCTTCTGGCACACAGATTTCCTCTGGAAGCTGCAGTAGTGTAAACAGCTATCAGAAAAGCTCAAATTCCTGAAAGCACTTCTAAGTTTAGATGCTTATAGAGTAGAAGAACTGCTAACAGGAGTTGGTGGGGGGTGATCCAAAAACCATCTGATCTTTAACCCAGAGAAGGTTCCATTTCAAGAGGACAGTTTGACGGAAGTGAGAAGATGTAGAGGCACTGACTTGCTGCTTCAATCACACTGGTTCTCCAAAGTCAACATGGTGCCCATTCCATAGTCTTTCTGACTGAGGATGGCTTCAATGTTTATTTTTCCTGTAGCTTGACTTAACATGCAGGCTATTGAAGATTTTACATAGCTTTGTTGCTTACAGAGCTCTTACCTACCTGTTATCACTTACAACACTCATAAAAATCTTAACTCAAGTATTCACTTGAGCAACACAATAGATGGTCAGAATTATAAACAAATTATCAATTATGTTCTGATCATCATAATAACCATTTACTTACTGGTTTATTCTATCCTTTCACCCATCCATTCACTCATCAACCCACTTGTCTGTCTGTCTCTATCCACCCAATGTGCTCCATCAAATAAAGATCAATTCAATGCCTAACATGCTGGAGTTCTCAAAACAAATCAGATTATCCTGTTGTATTAATATGTAATTGTAATAAGAAAGCAAGCCATTATGGAAAGGTTTGCTTCCATACACCAGCATTGGCAGACGAACAGCATAGCTGCTGTTCATAAACATAACAGCAATGCAGTCATGACTGTAATCATTAGTGGTGTGAGGTACATGAAATGCATTAGTGTACGTGAAATGGGAACTTAGTGTGGTAGGAAAGAACGCTTCCTAAAGGAAGAGGGAATTGTTTGGGTAAAGGTTTAGAGGTGAGAAAGAGATGGGCTGGGCAAGTTTGAAACCAAAACCCTAAACCCGGGCATGGAGCTTGCTCCATGATGGCCTGTTTAGCAGAGAGTTAAGACTTGAAAGAAAATGTACACATGCATTTTAAGAGAAATGATAGATGAGTTCATTCTGGTACTCTCTGTCTGGAGCTTAGCAGTGCTGGTCACACACCAGAATTTCTTGCATCCTATGCCAAGATCTTAGTGTTTAGTAACACTATTGTAATCTTTCATTAGATTGATTTCTCAGCACACACTATGGCCTCATAATAGCAACATAGTATCAGCAATAATATGATTACTGAAAATAGATAATTTTTAATTTCATGGTTTGTTTCCCTTAGAACCTATTCCACTATGACTATATAGCAAATTACTAGGTTTTTGAAGTCTCTTGAAGCATTTCCTTTCCAAATGGTTATGCCAAAGAATGAATTACAGGCCTTGGCATGTCACTCAGCAATTGAGAACCTGCTTGTCATATGTGAGGCCCAGGGTTTGATTTTCAGTGCCTAACTTCCTACCAATTACATAATTATGGTTATTTCCCTTTATTTTATTTCTAGGACCATTTTATAAAATTTAATTTTGTTTTATAATTATATATGATATGCATGTGATTTTGAAATCAATTTATAATAAATGTATTTGAAGAAATTTGGCTTGGTCACTTTCTGTTAGCTTTCTTTCTCTGTAATCTACCTTAAAGAGGTAAATAAGCAAGTAAATACCTATGCACACAAGTATGTATGCATATAAATAGACATTATGTGTACCACACACACACACACATATATTTTTCTCCTTAGATAATTGATAGCTCTCTTGAGAATGCTTTTAGTTATTGTTTTTCATAGTCATGTGTAACATCTAAGAAGACAACTATCTCAGAAGAGGCTGCCTAGGGTAGCATCCAGGTCCTGTATTGATGAGATGTGTCTGAAAAACACAAAGCTGAAGTCCAACACACGAAGCAGTCCATGTGTCCTTCCGCATCTCTTCATTAATGAACAGCTTCATTCCTATGTACTTGCTCTTCTTCCTTTGTGACTGCTCCTGCAAGATTAAAGATGGTTCTTTGATGTCTCTTGAGTTGAGTTAAAAGACTTCTCTTTTGAATTCTGGTAGAGTTTCATCCAAGTTGTTCAACAAATATCCTGCAGAAGTTCTACTCATACAAACCCCTTACACTGCACACCACACACACACACACACACACACCTTGTGCAAAAAAGAGGACCTTGGCTTTACAATACAGGAGAAGTTTAGAAACGCAGTTAGCTCTTTTATTATTTTCAATTAAATGTACAGATTTTGCATATAACAGAGTCAGTATCTGTGAAAACGAATTACTCAATTTCACTATGGTTTACTGTTCAGTTTAAACCTGTCTTCTGTTGCCTGTGTTCTGGAATTAGGAAAATGAAGCCAGAACTGTCTCTGAAGGGAAAACTATGACCATTTCCCATGTTATGTATTCTTTTTTATTTAAAAAATATATTATCTTTCAATTCTCTCATGAAAAGTAATGCTTCCCTTTCACTTCAGACAAAATACAATTTCAGGTTTTGATCACACTAAGTCTGAGGAATGGAGTCAACTTTAAGCAAATGAAGCAAATGTATATTAATGAATTTGTTCATTCATTCATTTAACAATGAACATTTCTTAATCTGGTAGGTGTTTGGGTGTTGAGGATGTGAGAAAAGAACCTGGGAGAGAAGAATGAGGAGTGATACAGTGCTGTTAGGCACAGGGCTGGCTGAATCACAGTATGCAGTGAGTATAGAAACTAGAGGAAGCTCTGTGAAAACATGCGGTTCATTTGCACATGTAAGTAAAAATTTGTCTAATGACTCAAGGTTGAGGCGTTCACAGGCCCAAGGGGTGAACCTACTACTATTATTCTGTGATATGCACATTCTATCAAACTACTTTCTAAATCTTTATCTCTCCAGCTATAAATTAGTGCACCTCTCAGACCTCATTCCAAAAGTTTCTTCATGCACTGGACTGTGGTGAATGCAGAGACTCACAACTGGTCAAGGGGAAGAGAACAGGTGATTGTGGAGAGCTCAGTCTCAGATGGGTTATCATTAGCACACCTTCACCTCAAGGTTCAGGAACCACTTAGGAAAAGGAGCAGAAAGGTTATGAGAGCTAAAGGTCATGGGTACTAGAGTGAAAGTGTCTTCTGGACATAACAGGACTGACAGCTACACCCATGAATTCACAGGACCTGTGGTTGCCTACAGAACACTTGCACAAGATCAAGCCAGTAAACATTCTAGAGTGGCAGAGGAAGGCGTTCATGAACCTCCACCCCTAACTGTGATCTATGGACAGTTGATGGCTTTTGCTTGAAGAGAAGTCAGTTTTCTTTAAGGGTGCAGCTTCTGATAGGTTGATGATGCTCCAGAAAATGACCTTATGCCCAGGAACATTTGGGCATGACAAATTACAATCAATGGATTATAAAAAAGAAACAAAAAAGACACATGAAGTTTGAGTGTGGGTGAAGAGGAAGAAGCTTGGAAACTGGAGGGAGGTAAATATGATCAAAATACATTGTATGAAATTGTCAAAGAATTTTTTTAAAATGTTAAAAAGTAACAGTAAAAGTCTCTCTAAAAGTGAAAAAAATTTCAATTTAACATCACTTTACATTCTATTCAAATTCAAATAACAAACAATGATAGAATATAATAATCATTTGCTTAAAAACAACAACCCTCTTGCTTTCTCTAAATATCAACCAAGTCCATTACAGTCAGGTGTGGTGGCCTATGCTTATAATCCTTGAACTTGGGAGACTGAGGCAAGGCCACATTGAGCTACATAGCAAGATTCTGATGTGTGTGTGTGTGTGTGTGTGTGTGTGTGTGTGTGTGTGTGTAATGAATTTATCAGCATTTGATTTAGCCAAAACATTTCACACAGTTATCAAGTAAAAGTTGGGATATTAATAACATTAATCTTCATAGTTTTGTCCTCATGAGATCACTGGTGACCTTGCCATCAACTGCAAATATTTATGTGGGAAGTAGAAATGGTGAGGAAGCAGAAAGGGCTTATGTAATTTATCTGATGTCCTTACTCATGTAATATTTATTACTCTTTTAAGAAGTTTAAGAGTGTGGAAAAGAAACAAAATGGTAGCGTGAAGATATAGCAAGACCAAGAGCAGATTTGGTGAAGATTTGGAGTTGGGATGTAGTTTATTTTCAAGAATTTGACTTTTTTCTTTGGGCATACAAGTAAGTATTATGTCTGGTATTCATAGTTTGATAAATATGATTGTGAAGATGAAGGACTGTTCCCTTCAGCAAAATCACACTCACTGATTTTGGGGGAGGTCCTTATGCTTTGATTTCTTGTATAGTTTCCTAATTTTTCCTTATGCAAAGGCATGTGCACATTGTGCATTATATCTACTGTTTAATTTTTAAAAATCTATGGTATTTAAAACTTTTCATTATGAGGTCATTACCATCATAATCATGCCTGTATCGTATCTAATAGAGGCCTATTACAAGAATTTAAAAATCAACTAATTTATTGATAGGTTCTTATCCATCTTCCTTTCTATCCTTTATTACTCCCCTCTAGCCCAAATTCTTAAATTATATTCTCCTTAGGTTTTGCTGTTGTATTCTTTAATTTTTTTAAAAAAATATTTGTTCTTATTATTTATAATGATGTGCATAGGTGTGAATAGTATTTTGGCATGAGTATGTGAGTGAAGTACCTCATGAGGCCAGAAGAGGGTGTCAGATCCCCTGCAACTGAAGTTATAGGAAGTTGAGACCTTCTGACATAGGTGCTATGAACCTATCTCTGGCCCTCTACTGGAGCAGCAAGCACACCTGAGTGTCTCTCTGTGGCGAGCTCCTCGACCTGTGAGGAAGAACCACCACCACGTGAGGATTCTTCTCAGATCACACTTTATTGGAGCGCCTCTTGGTTAAGGGAGAGTGGGAGGTGAGGGGCCCGAGAACTAAATTGCAGCTGCTTATATGAGGACTCAAGCACACGGGTCAGTCCGTGATTGGATCCTGCCAGAATGCTAGCACGGGGAGCCATGGGATAGGCTGACGACATAAGGTCGATTACCATACCCGCGCATGCGCAGGTCACAGGACACGTAGTCCTGAGAGCATAGCCAAATATGGAGTTGTTTACAGCTAGGCTACCAGGAAGCCAGCGCCATCTTTGAATGGCGGCTCCCTACATCTCTCCAGCCTGCTACTGCCATGTTTACCTATGCTTCCTATAGATTTTTCTATCATTAGTTATCCTGTGTTTCTTGATACTGAGGAGACACTGACAATTTATCTCATGTGCTATCAAACACTTTGCATTTCCATTCTATTCTGCCTTCATCCTCATAGGTATTTTGATATCACCTATAGAAAAAAATACATTAATTGCTCATCAGCAGTCTTTTGCTAACTTTTCCCTGGTTATTTGTGTTTGGATAAAATTCTTGTTAACCAATTTTTTAAAAAGAAGAATTTATGGAAAAAGTATTTTCCGAGGGTTTTTTTTTGTTGTTGTTGTTGGTTTGTTTGTTTCAAACTATTTGCCTATAGTTTTTATATATGTATTTTTGTATTGTATTCTTACTAGATATGAAATTATTTACCTTCTTTTCATTTTTACTATTTCTTAATGTAATGGTGCTTCACTGTCTTTGGGCATTGGGTACTAGGATAGAAAGAGAAATATGGTCTTATATTGATACAATGGGGATGTATATTAGTTATATTTTCTGATAAATGCCATGATTGAAAGCAACTCAAAGAAGAAAGGATATATTTTACATTATGGTTCTAGAGTCCATCGTGCTGAGGAAGGCATGATATGGTAGCAGAATCAGGAAGTGGCCAGATCACATCTCATCTGCACACAAGAAAAGGAGACAGGAAGAACAGCAAATGCGTGGGGCTATGAAATACCAGAGCCCATTCCCAGTGATGCCCTTGTCTAGCAATTGCTGTACTTCCTGAAGGTTTCATAACCCCATAGTTCCAACAACGGGGACCAAGTATCAAATTCCTGAGTCTTTGGAGGACATTTCTTCTTCAAACCACTGCAGGACTGTCTTTGTTTGTATGCAGAAGTTGTTTTGTTATTGTTGTTGTTTTATGAATCTCTCATTATCTTTAACATCCAATAACTTTAGTAAGTATACACCACATACTTTATTGTCCTGCCTAATTTTCTTAGGTGGAAAAATGTAGATTTGAGACTTTCTTATCTTAAAAAAATCATTCCATTTCACCTTAAAATACTGTTTTGTTTAATTACTTTTCTATTTTTAAGGAGTCCAAATGTGAAAGTAGCCATCATTGAGTCCACAGACAGTGACCCCCTTTCCTGGGTCCAGTGTATCATTTCTGAGTATGTTTGGGACTCTATTCCTTTTCCTCATTTCTAACTCCTTTGTGACTTTCTGTGACAGCTGGTAGCAACCGTAGCTGCTCTTACATTCTCCCCAGTGGTCTTCATTTCTCTGATCAATGGCTTGTCTTCTCTTCTCAAATGGTTGTCAGTGTGTTTCAGTTTTGACTGCTGAGTGACCATTTTCCCCTTGAGCTCTTAGTTTTCTGCTTTGCAGTCTTCCTTCTTGAGGTGATTGTTTCATAACTCATTCGAATGGTGGGATTTGGGGCAAAATTTTCAGCTACAACTTGACACTCTTTCCCGGGACTTCTCCCCTGTTGGAAAGTTTTAGTGCTGTTTCACACATTTTTAATAGTATTCTTGTGTGAATTCTGTGCCACTGTTCTTTTACGACTCAAGGTTAAAGGGATTAAGTTTCTCAAGTTCAGCTATTTGCAGTTTTCCCTGGCAGGTGGAGCTGGCGATGTGTGAGGCAAGAAAAAGTATTTCCCACTTACATTTCTATTTTCTGTTGCCAGAGAATTCCCCAGCTCAGACTCACAGTAGAGGATTCCATGGGATCTATTCCATAAATGCCTTCTCAGATCAGCAACACTCTGGCATCTCCTGCCACTTTTATTTAGATGCTCCATCCATTCCTGCCTCTGGATTCCCCCAGCTCTGGCTTCAGAGGCTCTCATTTCAGCGTTTGTATCTTAGGGTGGATTCATTAGCATCAAGAAGTTACTTTTGTCATTTTTTTTCCTAAAAAAAAAAAAAAAAAAAAATGAGGTTTCCTAAACCTGAGACTCCTTATCACTTTGCCTACCATCCAAATTTAAACATGAGCTAGCCTTATCCCAACACTAAAGGCAAATGAGAACACTAGTAGAAAAGTTATAGGCTGTAGGTGAGATGGAGATAGATGCGAGATCCCTCAACAGCATGCCAATGAGAGAATTGAAGAGCACATTAAAAACAGTGCACAACCACACATGAAATTCATCTCTGAGCTTCAAGAATGCATCACATTAACCTGATGAAAACTCTATGTTCAGTTCAAAAGATGCAGTACTTGACAAATTTAATATCCCTTCATGATTAACCATAACAACTACAAAACTAAAAAAATCTAGGTGCAGAAGAAATGAATGACAGGACAATGAAGTCCATATGTGTACAAAGTACACAGGAAAATTCAAAGTTAACCATTTTTTTCTAAGACCATTAGCAAAACCAGAATGCCTGCTTTGTTGCTTCTATTCAGTACAGTCCTAGAAGAGACACCTGAGCTAGAACTGACCTGAATACCCCCCTACCTAAGACTAGTTTTCATGGTCCAGAAGGCACCAGGCAAGCTTCCAAAAGAGTGAGACAACCAACAACCTTCCTTACCCAACTATGATGCCTATGAACCACATCTACAGTCAGTATGGCACAACAATGTTCTGTAATAATCTTTTTGTACACTGTGAAGACGTGTCACTTTGATTGATTTAAAGTAGCTGAATGGCCAATAGCTAGGCAGAAATTCCAGGCACAGAGGGCAGTAGAAACAAGAGGGTAGAGAAGCCAGGAAACACAGAGCAAGCAGGATGAGCCCTACAGAGATGAGGTAATAAAGCCACGAGGCAGAAAATAAATTAATAGAAATGGATTAATTTAAGTTATAAGAAGCAGTTAGAAATAAGCCTAAGCTATCAGCTGAGCTTTCATGATTGATAGGACATCTCCATGTCATGTTTTTTGTGAGCTGGAGGCCCCAAGGAAAGTGTGACTACACAACAACCCTAAAGTAGTAGCACACATACCTTGGTGCTAACCAATAGCTCTCTAATTGGACTTAAGAAGTACCCAACAAGAGGGAAACCACATGTAGTGCTGAAAACATAACTAACTACCCAGTGCTAGTGAAGTCATGATTGATGGAGGAGAATCTACAATCACTAATTTACTAAACTAGCATAATCCCCAACAACAACCTATAAACATTTGTCTTTATACCCACAGGTAAGTGTGATCCTCGCTCCTCATCAAAAAAACGTCTTTTTGCAACAGATGGAAAGCAGTACAGAAAACCACAACTAATCAAATTCAGATTTGTGGAGGCCAGCCCCAGTGGACACATCTACAACACACTCTGCCACCTAAGTCTCAGGGGGATATTGCAGAAGAGGGAGCAGAAAGATTGTTAAGAGCCAGAGGACCAGAGAGTGCATTGTGAACTTTTGTCTCCTAGGAATGCCAAAAAGTCTAATGCACCCCTAAAATCTCACCAATATGACTGCACAAATGTGAAGTGAACAACACCAATTCACATGGCAAAGTGGGTGAGCGAGAGCCCACAAGGCCTCCAATCTACTCATGGAAGTATAGGCAACCGAGGAAAGCTGTGAGTGGGAGGAGTGGCCTTCCCCAGTTAAGAGCACAAAAACATTTGTGCTGTGCCAAATGTTCAGCCCTGACATCATACATACAATTAACATCTTATAGTCAAACAGGTTATATTTAGGAGTATGAACATGTATGTATACATTTACATGTATATACAGGTAATAGATGTGTGTGTGTGTGTGTGTGTGTGTGTGTGTGTGTGTGTGTGCAATAGCAATTAATGATAAAAGAGGCCATGGATTTAAAAAGGAGGAGATTATATGAGAGGGTTTGGAGGAGGAAAGGAAAGGGGAAAATGTCATATGTTATATTATTTTTACTGAAAGAAGAGAAAATTAGTGGCTTCTGCATCTAAAACAGGAAGAAGAAGTAGAATAGTCTGTTCACAGATGACATGAATTCATACAGTACAACTTTAAAGGCTCCACTGAAAACTCCTTAGACCTAATAAAAAAATTCTAGTGAAGACTGTGGGAATACAAATCATTACCTTTTTATATAAAAATGAACACATACAAAATGAAAACAAAGGTAATTCATTTATGAAAGCAAGCATATTTAACAGAAAAATGAAGGAACTGTATAGGGAAATCTATACCACATGTATGAAATGAACAGAAAGTTACTCTGTTTTCATGCACTGAGTTTGTCAAAATCCCTATACTTCCTTATATGATCTATGAATTCAATATGAACCCTATTAAAGTATCAATATCCATTTTTACAAAAATAGAGAAAAATAAAATTCTTATGGTGTGTTTGTTTGAATGAGACATCCCTCATAAGTCTTGTGTTTTGAATACTTGGTCCCAAGTTGGTGGCTGATTGGGGTCCTTTAGGGGGTGTGGCTTTTGCTAAGGATATATGTCCCCTGGGGTAAACTTTGAGGTTCCAAGAGACTTGTGTTATTTTGAGTTAGCTCTCTTTGCTTCCTGTTTGTGGTTCTTGATATAAGTTCTCAACTGCTGCTCCAGCTGCCTGATGCCTGATGCCTGCTACCTGCTTTGCCATCATGGACTCTAATCCTCTAGAAGTCCAATATAAATATACCTTCTACCAGTTGCCTTGGTCATGGTGTTTTATGGAAGCATGGTCTTTTTCTCAGCATAGCCTGAGGTGTTTCTGATTATCTCACAGGCCCCAGGAGAATAGCCCATGCTAGGTAGCAATGGTCTCCCCAAGGCCATGTTCTGTGCAGGAAACATTTCCCAGTGCAAAGTTCTTGGGACCTTCCAGAGGAGACCCTACAGCCTCAGGCCATTTGCTCAGGTTCTTCACAGCCATGGCCTACTCAGATAATGCATCCACTTCTCTCCTCAAGACAAGCTACACCTTCTTATCTCCTTATCGGGCATATCCTACCCTCTTTTCTAGCAACAGAGTTCTCCAGAGAAAGCAAACCAATAAGATAAACATAGATGAGAACATTTGTTGTGGGGACTGGCACATATGAGAAGTTCTGTGATAGGCCTGTAAGTCAGAAATACCAGGAAACCTGGTATTTAACTAGCTCTGAGTCTGAAGGTCTGAGACACAGGAGCTATTTAACCCAAGATTCCAATTAAATAAAGAAATAATAGGCAAAAGGAACTAACTAAAAGGAATACACTGCATCCTTTAAAAATATACTGTGTATTTTTTGTAATCAAAGCAGAATATTACTAGCATGAAGGTAGACATACACACCCATGAAATAATATGGATTATAGAAATAAGTCCATGCATTGCCAGTCAGTTGACTCTATACAGAAGGGCCAAGGATGTACACTGGAGACTTCCTCAGAAAATATTACATCTTAAAAAAGTAGATCTTAGGTGCAAATCATTTACCTAAGTCAACTTAAAATGAATTTTTAAATATTTAAATATAAGAAATGAAAGTTTAAAAATATTAAAAGAAAATAACAAAAGGCAACAAAAATGGAACTGAATAAGACAGTGTCAACAAAACAACCAGCAGAGGGGAGACACAGCCTATGGAATTGGAGGAAACATTTGCAAAGTATGATTTGATAAGAAGTTATTATCCACTCAGACAACTTAGAGGTCGGGAAATAAACAACTCAATTAAAAGTAGGCAAGATATCAGAAAGGATATTTCTGGAATGAAGATTTGCAAACTCCAACATCTAGATAAAATTATGGTCAGTATCACAAGTAATCAGAGAAATGAAAAAGGGAGATATAATTGACATATTACCTTATGCCTGTTATAATGGCTAGTATCAAAAAGGCAAAACTGAGCAGGTGTTATTAAAAAAAATGTTGATAAAAGGGGAACCCTAGCCGGGTGGTGGTAGTGCATGCCTTTAGTCCCAGCACTCAGGAGGCAGAGCCAAGTGAATCTCTATGAGTTCTAGGCCAGCCTGGTCTATGGAGCAAGAGTCAGGACAAGCACCAAAACTATACAGAGAAAAAAAAGGGGGGAGGTGGGTGGGGGAACCCTGTACATTCTTCATGAAAGTAGTCATTATGAAAATAGTGTTAAGTGGCCTTGAAAAATTAAGTATGTAATTGCTGTTAGGATCCTGCCCTCACTCCTACACATGCACAGCTTAGGGTCTTGTGTCTTACGTCATCAGGGGTCACAGGTGACTAAGTATGCATGGCATGATCAGGCAATCTATGCCTTAAAAAAAGCCAGACGCAGACCCCACACTCTCTCTCTGCTCCCCGCTCTGCTGTGCTCCTGTCATCCTTCTCTCCCTCCAGGCCTGGCTCTTCTCTCTCCTATCCCCTCCTTCCTTCCAAAAAACCCTCTCTGTAACTCTGGTAGTTGTGGGTGTGGCTTGTGACTTTTCCACCGGTAACCTGTGCAGCCACCAGCATCGCTCATCCTTTCAATTACCATTTGATTCATCAATACCATTCCTAAATGTATATGTGAAAACTTGATTTCAGACATTGAATATATATTAATGTTCACAATGACCCTTAATGGATGAGTAGGTAAAAATGTGGAAAAAAAAAAAACATGCATACACAGACACATAACATTATCCAGTCATTTAAGGAGAAGTGAATCTAGAATTTGTGTTAAAAATGGAGGACGCTATATGAAATGAACTGGGTACAAAGAGGCAAAAATTGTGTAATCTGACTTGTGCGGAACCTTATGAAGTGGAGCTTGGAGAAGCACAGAGGACAGTCATCACTGCTTGGGACTATATAGATGAGGGTAATGGGGAGTTAAGCCAAAGATGCTATTCGCGTAGGCTGGGTACCAAGTTCTGCAGATTTGGTGAGTATCAGACTTGCATATTTGAAATCTGCTTTCAGTCTGTACACCCAAGTGAAAGCTATGGGAGCTGATGGATATATTAGTTAGGTGTATTGTAGTACTCATTTCACAGTGGAAACCATCATGCCATGCATCATAAACATATGAAATTCTATTGTTATTTATGCATCAATAAAAATGGATTTTTGAGAGAGTCAGGGCTGTTGTGTCAATAGTAGCCACCCTTTAAGAAGGGAAGGGGAAGGACTGAGGTAGCCCTGAGGCTGCTCTGCGAAGACAGGAAGTGTGTGTTTGCAATGGAGATGGCTTGAGGTTAAGAAATGAGGTCAAGTGAGCTAGAATTTCCCTACAAAGTACAGAAAATTCACTCCTTTCGGGTTAAAGTTTTGGAGGTGACTGACAACAGGTGTTACAACAGAAATGTGGAACCATCTGCCTTGGGATAGGAAGGATGTAAACAAATTATAAATCAGAGTAAAGAAGAAAACCTGGGGGGAAAACACTACTGAAGGGTAAAATTTAAGTTACTATAACAGTGGGGCGGGGGTGGAGAGATGGTTCAGCTCTTAAAAGCCCTTGTAGCTCTTGCTGAGAACCCAGGTTTGGTTTCCAGCACCCATATGACAGCTCATAACCATGTGTAACTCCAGTTCCAGGGACATGATGTTCTCTCTGGCCTCTGTGGGCACTGCATGCACTTGGTGCACTGTGGTGATATTTTGCTTATGCTCTAACAAATAAAGCTTTGCCTGGAGATCAGAGTGCAGAGCTTGCCACTAGAGGCCAGGCAGTGGTGGCAGACACCTTTAATCCCAGCACTTGGGAGGAGGAAACAGAAAGTGATATGGCTAGGTAGAGAGAGAAAGTGATAAGGTGGGATGGAGATAGGAGCTCCGTCTTTTAGGTCTGAGGATTCAGCAGAGGTATGAAGTATCTCTAGTGGCTGGCTCCTTTACTTCTCTGATCTTTCAGCATTTACCCCTATACCTGACTCTGGGTTTTTATTATTAAGACCAATTAGAATTTGCACTACAGTGCACTTACATGCTGGCAAACACTCATACATAAAATACAAATAAATTATCTTTTAAAAAGATGGTATAATAGAAAAGGTAGTGTTCATGGGAAGAAGACAGAGTGTACAATATTTAAGGATGCTAGTTTGAAATGATGCCACAAGGCTTGCCATGCCAGTGTCTTAGGAATCTATCTTTAACTACAGCTCTTGCCATGAACATTTAGTCATTCACATTTGATTCAACCAGAGGACAAAATAATGCACTTCACCAAGTGTAGGGATAAATTAACTTCCCTGTTACCTTCGTAGGTATAATGTCCATATAAGCATTATCAGAAAGTCCTAAGTGATCATAAAATGTCATGACACATGATATTGAATTCATTACTTAGTTGAGTGATCAAATTTATCTCAAAATGAAAACAGTATCAGGGATGCAAACATTTTGGTACAAAAGAATTGCTTCCTGTGAAAACTGTAGTCTAGTCCTTTTATTTTACATATCTTAACCTGACTTAAGCTGAGTAGAACCAAAGTGCCCCATGTCTGTCGGTCAGTAAAAGCTGATTTTTACTGTGTTGGGCTGTGTGTGTATGTGTGTGTGTGTGTGTGTGTGTGTGTGTGTGTGTGTGTGTTTATGTCACAAGTTCCTAAGTAGGCTTTATCTTTCCATTCTGGAATTGTGCAAGCTTTCATTCAATAATATATATTTCATGTAAACTGTGATGGAATAGTTAGCTTTGCATTCTTAAAATAGCCTGAATCAGACAGTACAAAGTGAAGCAATGCCAGCATGTCTAAACCATAAACCAACTCAGAGAGAGGATAAGTAGACTATTCTGCATAAAAATTACCCTCACAGAACAACAGCACAAACTCCCAAACCACCACTATCGCCTTCTCCACCATCTCCACCATCTCCACCACCTCCACTACAACCATCACCACCGCCACCTCCACCATAACGAAAACCAATTCACTTAAATATAGGGCTGGTAGGTTTCTCTGAGGAAGGGCACTTGCTGCCAAGCCACACAACCAGAGTTCAATTCCCAGAACCCACATAATGAAAGAAGAAAACAAACTCCAGCAATTTGTCCTCTGATCTCTACAGACTTACCCAAGTACGTGCACATCCACATACATCCATGGTTTCAAAAACACAAAATAAATAAAAAATATTTTTAAAAAAAAAAAAAGGCTAGCATACTCAAAAACTGAGCAAGGCACATAGAAGATGTACTGAGTAGGGAAAGATTTAGAAGCACTGCATCAATGTAAGAAAAAAATCTAGGATCTGGTGCTAAGAACAGTTGAAATTAAACTCTTAAATGAGGGACTCAGTTGCTGAAAGCAGTGACATAAACCCTTATAGTATTTTGCTTGTTAAGTAACGGATAAACCTTTTGCCTACTTGATATTCCTTTGTCCTAACCATGTTATGACCCAGGTTCAAGAGAAAAGATTAACTTCCAATAACTTTGGCATAATACAGAAAGTAAAAGTCCAAATCCACCATCTTCCAAATGGCACCCCGTTGATGACAAACTTTTATAAGGCAAAGCTTTGCTTCTTCTCTCTTGTGTTAAACAAACATATAAATGTTGTAGAAAATTGGCATTTTACTCTAATAGTTAAGGCCATGTTATCATACTGCTTCATAGACAGCAGATATATAAGCATGAGAAGTGAGTCTGTACATGACTAATGCTTTTAATCCCAGTGCTGGGCAGCTGGGTACCAAAAAATAATAAAGATGGCTCCTAAGAATGACACTTGAGGCTGTATTCTGGTTTCCATGTGTAGATCCATGTGCACACACAAACAAGCATACACACACACACACACACACACACACACACACACACACACACTAAGAAAACAATAGGCTGGCTCCTGGATCTTGTGACTATTTGTTTATTGCTGCTGTTTTGTTATATACCAGTCTAGAAAACACAGGAAAGTGGTAATCATGCTGATGTATATATTGGACAACATATCTCTCCCCATAATCTGCAGGTTAATATTTCTGCAAGTACCTGACATTGAAAGTTGTGTAGCATTTTAAAAGTGAGGAGAGAGATAATGGCAATAATGGCAGGATTTTAAGAAATCCATAACATTTTATTCTTGCTTAAGAAAACAAAGGAAATCAAATCAACAGTAATTTCTGCCTCTCAGAGAGGCAATTTAACAGCGTGACTGTATGGAAAATTGTGGGTTTACAGGGAAATATTTCAGATTCATACATTACAAGGAAGTTACCCAAGGTAGTCCTTAAAACATCTTATACACTGTTTTGCACAGCACTTGTGTTGTTTAAAACGGGTTGATTTAAAAAAAATTGGGAGAGAGAGAGAGAGAAAGTCTTCATATCCTTCATGGAAAAAAGCAGTGTAGAGAGATTACACGTAATATACAAGATGTGGAGAGAGAAATAGTTTGGGAGCTTTTAGAGAGTCATTATTCACTAGTCACATGCGTACATTTTTTCTCCACCAGTTGAAATTGTTTTATGCAATTGTGAGTCATAGAAAATATTTACTCAATAAATAAAAGCTTTAGTGGCATAATAAGATGCGGCCACCTACATTATGAAAATGTAAAAAAGAAAAGAAGAAAGGTACTGCAGAAAAATCACTTCTCTTGTGAGCCTGGGGTTTCCAGCCTAGACTCTGGAGCCACATTTCTGAATGCTGATCTTGCCACCTTCTCTATCACTGTCAAGGCATCACAACTCCTTTAACCTTTTTCTTTGTCCATAGAAAGGGAATGCCAATAGCATCTACTTTATTTGACTGTCATAAGGGTAAAATGTACAAGCTATGTTAAGTACATAAGTAAAGGCAAAGGAAATATTTGTTCTCATCATTACTAACAAATGCCAGGGTGGGATAAGCCTTATGAACAGGGAATTCAGCTCCAATCTTACTGTTTCTAAATTGCAGGAAGCTGCAAGGATCTAGCAATTTTTATCTCTACTAGGAAACAAATAATAAAAACATAAGTTAGCAAAATAATTGCTAAAATACATGTTAATTATTAGTAAGTTACTAACTGAAATATATTACTATGTAACAATTTTTAATAATTAACATATCTAAGTAATCATTGTTATTTATTGGTTGTTAATATTTCATTGCCTTAAATTTGTTATCATTTAATACATTCACATTTTATACTTTTTAAAATAAGTAATTTAAGTATCTCGTGTCTATTGACAGTAAAAACGACTCCTGAGTCAACCTTTTAGAATCCACAGGAGGAGGCAGGTGGTTCACCTAGAAGGGACACATGGACTAGGTGAAGAGAATCTCTTGACATCTTAGCTGAGTCACATGTCAGGAAGCATGTACGAAAGAGAGAAGAAAAGCCCTACTTGAGTGAATAAAGGCAGGAGAGTAGTGTCTTGGTTAAAGTTTCTATTGCTGCAATGAAACACCATGACCAAAAAGCAAGTGGGAAGGAACGGGTTTATTTGGCCTTATACTTACACATTGCTGTCGATCACTGAAGGAAGTCAGGACAGGAACTCAAACAAGGCAGGAACTTGGAGCACAGGAGCTGATGCAGAGGCCATGGAGGGGTAATGCTTACTGGCATGCTCCTGGCTTTCTCAGCCTGCTTTCTTAGAGAAGTCAGGACTGCTAGCCATCAATCAGTAATTAAGAAAATGCCCTACAGGCTTGTCTACAGCTTGATTTTACAGAGGCATTTTCTTAATTGAGTTTCCCTCCTCTCTGATGACTTTAGCTTGTGTCAAATTGATATAAAACTACCAAGTGCAGATGGCAATACAGTGGCCATATATATTCTGGAGTTTTGTTTGACTGTTCCTATTTTCTGCTTCTGATGCAACTGATTCTTAGGACAATCAAAAATTACATGGAAGTCCCCAAAGCAGGAGTTCTTAATAAGCAACCTGTGAAATCCAGTCAGTTCCATGGGAATAACAGTCAACATTCATGGCTTTGCTGATATGTTGAACTTCTGTCTATGTAAGAGCTGATGGCAGGTTAGCAATATGTAAGGAGCCCCAGCCTACAGACACCACATATTGTTTGGAAGAAGCCAGTTACTCTTGGAGGTGTAGAACATGACTCCAGCTTAGCATGGGGGTTTCTTTTGATTCAAAATAAACCATTCAGTTTTTTAAAATTACACAAGACAAATGCCTATCAGCAGTTGAATGACATGAACTGTCTCTAATGAGGTCTGTGAAAATATGAGCCCCATCTAACCAATCCCACTAGTTTTCTTGGGATGCAGAATGGTGCACTTTCTGGGCTGAACATTTGAGTCCCCAAATTCATGTACTCAACTCTATTTCCCAATGTGACTGCATTTGGTCAAATGAGGAGGTAATGCATGTTAAAAGATGTCTGAAGAAAAGGTTCTGGATCTCTTACCTGTGGGTTCTTTCTAAGGAGAGGTGATGACACTCAAGTCTCTTTGTACCATGGGAGGACACTGAAAACAAAGCTTGTCTGCTAGGCAGGAGGGGCATTAGCAGGAGTGGAACAGCCGGCACCTTGAGTTTGGACTTATTAGCCACAAACTCTTTGAGATAAGTTCCCATTATGTATGGCATCCTAGGCTGACAGAATAGCAAGCACACAGGTGGTGAACCAGGCAGTTTGAGCTCAAAGGTTGACCTTGTAATTACAGACTGTGTGACCTTGGCAAAGGTATGTGATTGTACGAGATCTGTTTATCTGGGAAATGTAGAATGTGATGTTTCCTCATAGAATGATACAAACATTAGCTGGGACCCTGTTTGTGAAATACCTGACCCAGTGCCGATATTCATTTAGTCAGTTACTAGAAACCACCTCTCATGCATCTATCTGTCAATGCAGACAGAAAGATGAATAAAAAAATTACATATTCTACAAACACAGGGAGCAAATTCTCTGCTCCGTGGAGAAATGCTGAGTCTTTGCACTATTCCTGAAGGAATTTTATGAATGGGTCTCATGTGGTGGTGGGGAGTCATATCTAGTATTTTCATGTATGAGAACTTTGCTATGGAAATGGCTGAAGGCTTCATTAGAGTCTAGAAAATGAATGTGACATCCCTCCCCCCTAAAAAGGGTACAGTCTAACTACTATCTTACCTGTGTAGAAAATAACATTAGCTATCTCAGAAGGTGACAGGTACTTTTTATATTATCCTGGGTCCTTCCGATTTAAAAAGTATTGCCTTGCTACATTGTCCAGAGATTTTTTTTTCCCAGTCAACTAAAAGCCAACTGGGAATGAACTGTGTCCAGGAAATAGATTGAAGGTGCTTTTTGCCATTTCCATTGGGTATGCATTCAGTGACACTTTCAGGCTCAGAGACAGGCTGCTGACATCTGCCCAGGCTGTCTTCTGGCCTAGGCCAGACAGCCCTTTTCCATTCATACCTCTTTTCAGAGTATCTTTAGTTCATTGATTTTTTTAAAGTCTGTATGAGAAAATCTTGTCTCTTTCACTGGATATCCTCCCTCCCCCGGCTTACCTGGATCCTTCAGGAAGCAATGGGAACTTTTTCTTTTATTGATACTATTTACAAAAGACTGTTTTTATAAATGAAGAACAAGAGGAGTGAGATGGAGAATAAAGCCTTGTGTACATACATTTATAGAAATGCTTGATAAAACAAGACTTCCCATCACCATGAGTAATGCTCATTGAGTGCTTACTGTCAGTGGCCCTGGATCAAATGTCCCTGTGGCTTACTAACATGGCCCTATGAGGTAGGAATATTATTAGTGTCATCTTAAGGCAAGGGATGGAAATTTGGAGAGTTGAAGTGGGTAGGCAGTGAGGATCATCTGAACACAGGCAGACAGGACACACAGAACACAGAATTCAATCTCTAACTAGCCAGCAAATTGTAACTTCTTCATCTAAGTCTTCATTTTCAGGACTTTACAAGAGGAACCTCTAAATGACTTCATAGCAAAGAACACATGTAACATGTCCTATCTATATAGCAGATAGTTTTTTTTGTTTGTTTGTTTTTGTTTTTGTTTTTGTTTTTTTTGTCGAGACAGGGTTTCTCTTGTGTAGCTTTGCGCCTTTCCTGGAACTCACTTGGTAGCCCAGGCTGGCCTCGAACTCATAGAGATCCACCTGCCTCTGCCTCTCGAGTGCTGGGATTAAAGGCGTGCGCCACCACTGCCCGGCATAGCAGATAGTTTTTAATGGTACTGTTTTACATGTTAATATTAAGGGATAAATAGAAAGATGTAATTTGAAACATTTGAGACTTTTATGATTCAAAGCATTTTTGTAGCTAGAGTTTTTTTTCCTGGTCCTGCCTGGCCCGCAGTCAGGACAAATCTCTCTCACCCACCAGTCCCGCAGCTGCTCAGACCCAACCAAGTAAACACACAGGGACTTAGATTACTTATAAACTGTATGGCCGTGGCAGGCTTCTTGCTAACTGTTCTTTTATCTTAAATCAACCCATTTCTATTAATCTATAAGTTGCCACATGGCTCGTGGCTTACCGGTATCTTAACATCTTCTCATGGCGGCGACTGGCAGTGTCAGCCCCTGCCTCAGCCTTCCACTTCCCAGAATTCTCCTCTTTGCTCATCTCACCTATACTTCCTGTCTGGCTACTGGCCAATCAGTGTTTTATTTATTAACCAATCAGAGCAACACATTTAACATGCAGAACATCCCACAGCACATTTTACCATGTTCCTTCAACACATTCACAATAACCATGTAATAAAACCAATTTAGGTGCCCACCAACTAGGCTGGTGAAAGGATAAAGAAAATGTGGCAGATGTACCCAATAGGCATTATTCAATCTTAAGAAGAATGAAATCATGTTGGTTACAGGAAAATGGATGGGACTTGAGATCACAGTTAAATTGGACTCAGAAAGACAAACATGACATACACTCTTTTATATACAGAATATATAAAATCCGGGCAGTAGCACACGCCTTTACTCCCAGCACTCAAGAGGCAGAGCCAGGCAGATCTCTGTGAGTTCGAGGCCATCCTGGTCTACAGAGTGAGATCCAGGGCAGGCACCAAAACCACAAGGAGAAACTCTGTCTTGAAAAACAAAACAAAACACAAAACAAAACAAAATAAAAACAGAATATGTAGAAAAGAGAAAGGTGATGGATAAGTATGGATAACAGAGCTGAGTATATATAAGCAAAGGACAGCCAAAGAATATTGTATATACAGAGGAAAATGTCAGAGTGAAGGCCACTATTTTGTACAATTTATATTGTACATATTTACTTATGTAAATAATGTGAAAAACCAAACAAGCCCTCAAACCATGTTTTACCTTCACCTAGTATTTTCCACAGGATGAGGAGGGATGTGAGAAAAGTATACAAATATCAGACAGGAGCTAGCAACCAAGTGCTACTTGTCCATGACATGGTGGGAGGAGCTTGCCAGTTGGGAAACAGAGATGGATGCTCCTGCTTTTGCTGTCATCTGTTTTTTTTTATTAATTCTGGGACCCCATGCCAAATGGTGCCACCCACAGTTAGTATGAGTTTTTCCACCTCAATTAACCTAAACCTCTGTCTCATCCTAGGATATGCTAGATCCTGTCAACTTGACAATCAACATTAACCCTCACTCTCCATGACAAGCCATATTATGCAAAGCTCATGCGATGTGCCCCTGGGAAGCAGCTGTGTAGCCAATGAGCACAATTCTTTCTCCCACAGCATGCAGGGTCATTTGTGGTAGCAGGGCGCCTGTAAATCACTCACTCAATGTGTCAATGAGTCTGGATTTCCCTGAGGTAGAGGGGTGTTTCTGCTTAACGAAGAATTAAACACAAGAAAAATACCTTGAGGACGATGTCTTAGATCTTTGTGCTTAGCAACACACATCTAGACAACAGGGCAAGGGTGCTTGTTAACATGGGTAGCTTTCCTCGGTGCTCAGAGCTTAAGTGAGATATTGGCCTTATTATCTGCAAAGGGTAGGACACTGTTGAGTGTACCACAGCACAAAAACCATGAGAATTTGTCTCAGTGGTGATAATGATGACACATGTCCCCAAGTGAGCACTGTTTGTGGGTGAGGAGGGACTATTACTGTCATCATTTCTTCCCCATCAAAGGCTTACTACAAGCTGTCATTTGGAGTAGTGACTGAGCCCCACCCCCCATCCTGCCAGGGCCAAATGTGATTTGGCACAGACTGAGAGGAGTGGAAACTCTCCCTAGGGGTCTCAAGCCAGTAAAGAGCTTTGATGCATTTCAGGCTGACAATGTGATTTTCGGCTGTTCTCCGTGATGCCTTAGAGCCACTTCAGATCTTTGTCATATGCCATCCCAGTAGGGACAAGCTCACTATGGCCTCTTTATTTCTTTCATTGGAAAGCTCAAATACCAGTCCCCCTGGAATATTTTCCGAGATTTTTTTTTTTTTAAATCTATGTTGGCATGAGGGGAAGGGCAAAGGCTGAAAAGGTCGGTGTGGCCTTGGGTAATCCTAATTAAATGAAGCATCTCAAGGCTGGCAACTTAGAAGTTTGGGTGTGGTAATCATAAACATCAGACAGTTTTGCATTTGTTGTAATGACATTACATCTGTTGTCTCATTTGAACTTGAGTATGAAGTACTGTTATTTTGTCCATTGCACATTCATAGGGCTGCAAGTAGGTCTCGTGGACACAGTGGTGGTAAACTGTGGAGAAACTTTGAAATCAGCCATTCTGCCTAGCTGTATATTCATATTCTCTGGGGCAGTTTGAGGTGTCTGAAGGCCTCAAATATTGCAGAAATTGGATTTTTTTTTTTTTTTTTTTTTTTTTTTTTTTTTTTTTTTTTTTGCTGCTGAGTTTATAGTATCCCAATTTCTTAAAAGGTTTTTAATTAGATCACAAATTCTTATCATGCACTCTGTGATATACACTACTTACCACAGTGTAGGCATATTCAGGGCACCTCGTGCTGAAATACTGGGTCTGGTCTTAATATGGAACGATTGTTCATACTCTTTTTTTGTTTGTTTGTTTGTTTTTTCAAGACAGGGTTTCTCTGTGTAGCTTTGTGCCTTTCCTGGAACTCGATTTGTAGACCAGGCTGGCCTCGAACTCACAGAGAACCGCCTGCCTCTGCCTCCCGAGTGCTGGGATTAAAGGCGTGCACCACCACCGCCCGGCTGCTCATACTCTTTCTAAAGGCAGTTCTTTCTGTTCGTCCACAGAGATTGCTGTCTGTGTATGAGAGGCTGCCTTAAAAAAAAAAAAAAAAAAAAAAAAAAAAAAAAAAAAAAAAAAAAAGCTTTATTATTGCCGCATGCTGCTGACAAGCAAAGCACTATTGCCATCTATTGTAATGGAGAGTAAGTTGATTCACTGCAAAGGATAGCAAGCCAAGAGTCACTGTGCAGTTGGCGACTGCAGTTCACTCCTTTCTTTGAGTCTATTTCTCCGGAGCTTAGTGCAAGAAAGTAACAACCCATGTTCTCATCCTAACCCTGCAAAAGCCAAACCTCACTCAGTCTAGAGTCATGAATCCTCTTGGCTGACAATGAGGCCAAGGAAAATGAGGAATTACCTGACTTAGTTGATTGAAACTGGACAGGAAGCATGGGGGCCATCTATTGTAGAAGCAGCACTGTGCGTCTAAGTCCAACAGCACTGAATATTAAGGCTGTGGCTGAGCTCCTTATGGCTTCACAGCTTTACAGTGACAGCTTTCTCATCCTTTCATGCTGACACCATCTCCTACTTCCCCGGAGAAGCAAATAATGGCTGGGTGGTTTGGGAGGACTGTCTACTGCACCCTGTTACCTCTCTGTCTTTTCAGTTGATCAGACAACATTAGGGGGGCCTTGATATTGACACCATTTCCTGCTGGCCTTTGGTAGACTAGTGATCTACTGATCAGTGTTGGGATCATTCATGGGAGCAGCCAGCGCCCTGCGTTTCCTTGTTTCTGATGTGTCATGGACCAGGCTTGGGTATACTGTTCATCTCGGGAGGTCACATCAAGGCTTTAGATCTCCTTTTTCATTCTGTCACAGGAGCCATTCAAGTCTGGGCCATTCAAGCAAGTCTGAAAGTGTCAGTTATTCCAGGAAATTGACTTAGATGTATACTGGACCCCCTTGGCTTGCTCCCTTTTCCCAGATTCTGGGATAGCACATCACTTTAGTTCGGTATCAGTTCATTCTATCAACTCTCCTGGGTTAGAAGTTTGCTCAGTGATAGTAAGAAATCCCTTTGCCAACCCTGAGACTGCAGAACTGCCTGGCTAATTCAGCTTTGGTATGTTTCCTCTTTGTTCATCCTGTGACTCCTAAAGGAAAATATATATATATATTTTATGGTTTTTCAAGACAGGGTTTCTCTGTGTAGCTTTGCGCCTTTCCTGGATCTTGCTCTGTAGACCAGGCTGGCCTTGAACTCACAGAGATCTGCCTGCCTCTGCCTCCCAAGTGCTGGCATTACAGGCGTGTGCCACCACCGCCTGGCAGGAAGTTATATTGGTTCAGATACTTAGTAGAAACCACCATTGTTGTGGTTTTATAGTCAACTGGAAAAATAGAAAATATACAGAAATGTAGTTGTGCTTTGGTGAGGCAGTATGAAGCTGATGAGAACAAAATCTCTGTTTGTACAATCCTAGCTAAGAGCTAGAGCACACACTGCTGGCTCTCATGCTATCTAGCACCCACATTTTCTGATGGAGATCTTCTCTCTATCACCATTTCTTCCTCTTTTTTTTTTCAGTTCAGCTCAAAAAATATTGCTGAGTTCAGAGAATATGGTAGCTCTTGAAAGTCAAAGTAAACCACGGTAATTATCTTGATTCTCAATGAGCTTCTGAAGTTAAGGGTAATCCATGGGTGCTTTCAATAGATTGTTTCGTTGAGATGGTCAAGTTTACATGGAATGCAAAGGGGATGCGGGAGCATTTTCTGGGAGAGACACTGACTTTGCCTGTAGGGGTAAAGCAAAAGGGAAGCTTGGCAGAAGCAAGCAAACAAACATAAAGCAGAGCAAGTTGTAGAGCATGAACTTGAGTGGTGCCAGTTCCAAGAGTTGATGTTAGTAGAGGCTAAAGTGGGCAGCAGAAGGATGCTCAGGGTATGTTATGAATGGACATTCAGAGAGAGTTGTTTCTTCAGAAACCAAGAAGGATGCCGTGGGTTGCAATATGTTCCTGTGCCTAGGACTTGAGAATCAGGTACCTGGTGGTACCACTGAACAAGCCCTGACTCTGGTTGGTGTCACAGAAAACTTCAGAAAACCAAATCCCTAATAATACAGGTATGCCAAGGAAACACACGTCTGGGCACTAATTGTGCACATGTTCCTAGGCAAGGCTGCCTCCAGCTTTGGCAAAGATATCTGCTCTAGCTCGGGGAACAAATGAGAGGCCTGTGAAGCTTCACCTTACAAATCCATCACATGGCTACACTGCCTAACTGATCATGGGTCTACTTTACTTGCTTTGGACAATTTACCCAGCATTAAGATGAAACCACGGTGAGTCTCATTCACTCTCTCTCTCTCTCTCTCTCTCTCTCTCTCTCTCTCTCTCTCTCTCTCTCTCTCTCTCTCACACACACACACACACACACACACACACACACACACACACATACACACACACACACATCTGTGCTTGCTAGAATAGTCTCTCATTGGCTTCTCACCAAAGGTACAGTGGGAAACAAGATCTACAAAGTATGTGTCAAGAACTCAACTTTGTACCACCACATCTAGCAAGCAGAGGGCAAACTTTTGGAGTGTGCACAAGACCCATCTGTCCTTCTGCACTGCTGGCAGGGAAAACTCTCAGTCAATTTAGCATTGTGATCACCATGCGGGAAAGTGTAACAGCCTCTTCTAATGAAATAATCCTTTCTTCCTGCTCTAATCAGCTGATTGGACTCTCTTCTAGGATTAAATAATAATGGTCCTATAATCTAATAGGGCGAAAAGGAAATCAGTGAAGTATCTGGATAATGAAGAGTTATTACTCAAACTACTGCAAAAATTTCTATCTGCTCTGCCTTACACAGATCTGGAATTTTAATATGTATATGCACAGAAACAGAGTGGACAGAGTTTCGAAGTTAGCAAAAAAAAAAAAAAAATCTGATAAATAAAGTATTTGCCTTGCTGAACTATCTTAAGTTCCTGTGTGTTGAGGAAGCAGCAACCTTGTAGGACTTAGGGGACTTTTTTTTATGAGAAGGATGGTCAGAAATGCCAGCTCACTGGGAATTTTCTCTCTGCCTCAGTCCCGGCATACCAGAAATATATTTTAATTTGGATTTAAACCACATGGGTGCAGCACAGAGCTGTATTGTTATTAGTTAATGTTGTTTCTTGATTGTCTTTTAACTCTTTTTCTGGTTGTGTGACAGATTGCATAGCGTAAGAGAAGCACGTGAGTTTAGGGGGAGAACAATTGACTGACTGTTTCGTAGTTATGACAATGGGTGCAATTAGACCACTCTTCTCAATGGTGGTTTCTTTATCTGCAAACTAGCAGTTTCGGGATCTATTTTTTGGGATGCTATCGCTATTGTGAGAAATAAATACAGTGCATTTATAATATCTCACTGGTAATAAGTCGTGTGGTTTGAATGTGAGTGTCCACCTCGGGTTTTGAATAACTTGGTCCCCAGCAGGTGGCACTGTTTGGAAAGGTTGTGGGCCATCACTGGAAAAAGTGAGTCACTGAGGCAGGCATTGAGGCTTCAGAGCCTGGTTCTACTTCCAGTTCCCCTTCTGCTTCCTGAATGTGGATGCCTTGTGACTAGCAAGCCCACTGCTTCTGCCACCGGGTCTTTTCTGCCCATTGTCCCATCTTCCTCACCGTGATGGATCTATCCCTCTGGAATTATAAACCAAAATTAACCATTTTTATGCCATATTTGCTTGGAGGAAGGTCAGTGGCTACATGAGAAGTTCAATTACTCTGAGATGGCCATGCTGTGAAGGAGCCCTTGCAGGCAGGCTGCATGTAGACAAAGTGAGAAAGAGAGGAGTCATACCCAAGCAGTCCTGGTTACTGCAGCCATCTTATCCTGGACACCCCATACAGAGGACAAACATCTTTGGGTGACTCCAGCATGATTATAGTCACCTATAATTTCACACACACACACACACACACACACACACACACACACACACACACACACACACAAAACCCTCTCCCACCCAGAGCACGTGAATAAGCCCAGACAACTCCTACAGCCATGAAGAAAATAGTGAATTGCTATATTATATATAAGAAAAAACCACAGTGTCCTATGAATCAGTGTTATTTATTGCACACTTTTAATTTCCCACTACATCATGTACAGTCAGAATGCACAGGTGGGAAGACTACTTTTTCACATTTTATATGTATATTTTTCAATTACCAGTGTACCATATTCATGAATTGGTGTAACAATATGCAGATCTCAAAGCACTTGGCTTTTGCTCCATAACTTTACAAACATTATCTTTGTCCAAATGTGTATAGACGGGTGATCAGATGAATATAAAATAGTAGTGTTTATGTACTGGACAGATGGCTCAAAAGTTATTAGCATGTACTGTTTTTCCAGGGGACCTAAGTTCAGTTCAGTAGCCAGCATCCATCAGGTAGCTCACGACTTCTTGTGACTCTGGATTTGAGGGGTCTGGCATCTTCTTCTGGATGCTATTCTGGTCACTTGAGTACACCTGGAACTTACTCAGACACACATGGACATAAATAAGAATAATAAAAATAAATCTTTTAAAGCAGTGATTATTTATTGAGAGCACATGACATGTGTTCCATTAAACATTAGCAACTCAGAAAAACCATGTTAAGAAAGAAGCAATATGGGGTTATTTTCTTTTAAAGATCTGTATCTGTATAGAAAAGGAGAGCTAAAGGTATAGAAAATTTGGAGAAACTGCACACAAATGTTTTGTCTAGGGTTGGACTTCCAGAAACGGAAACAAGCTGAGGCAAACAAGTATGGAAAGTTATATTCAACGAATATACTCTGAAACAATGATTCTCTGTTTTTGAGATGAGGCTGTGGCTGGCCCCCATTTCTGTGAACAGCCACCCAACACAAATCTCGTCATCAGTGGTCAGAAATAAGAATGGACAACTTCAAAAAACAACCTTTAAAGTAGGTTTGAAAACAAAACAAAAACAGCAACAAAAAACAAAAACAAAAAACAAACAAACAAAAAAAACCCCTTGCTTCATGAAGGTATTTCTTCCAGTGACCCTGAGTAGAAATAAACATGTAGTGTTAAATTTTAATTCACTGAAAGCAGTGTACTAAGTCTAGCGTGAATACCAGCAACTGAGTGGAGGGTGGGAGCTGGTGGTGAGCTGCCTCTCTGGAGAAGCAGTGAGAATTAATCTTATTCAGCCCCTGTGGTGAGATTAAAGCCGAGTTGAGCACTGTGATAATGAAATGCAGAGGAGATGACAAAGCTGCTGTACGTGCCACAGCAGAGCTAGAGGCAGGGAGCCATCATCGGGGAACACTAGAACATACAGAGTGATAAGGGAAACAGGTTAATAAAAAGTAGACCCGAGGGTCAGCGGGTGGACAAAGCCCTCAATCCAGACCATTTTCGCAGATGGTCTGGGAAAGCTTTGCGGTGCTCAAGGCTTCTCTGGCAACTGCGAACTTGATGGGATGCAAAACAAACACAACTTCAACCCTTTTGTTGTCTGAGGAGCACACTGATGCCCAATAAACTGGAGAGAGCCTACAGGAACATGACTTGTATGCCTCATAGCCAGGCAAAGCCTAACACCTAGGCACTTCATATTACACTCTGAGGAGAATCTGAAGCTTGGTAACAGGGCTTGTGGGTACAGCATGTGGGTAAATACTCTTTGCTTGGATGACAAGGGTGATCTTCTGATGAGCATTTCAGGTCCTTCCAGTGTCAAAGGTCATCACAGCTTCTCTCAGATAGGCACAGGGTTGCACTTACAGGAATATATATATATATATATATATATATATATTATATATATATATATATATATATACTAATTTCTCAGCTATGTCACCCTCAACAGAAATATAGTCACAGGTTATTCAAGTCTATAAATTTACCTGATGATCAACTTGCAGAATTAACTCTAGAATTTGTTGCTGTAATAAATCTAGGGAAAAAAATCTTTAATGAATTTCAGCCCTACAGAAACTGATGGTTCCTTGGCATAGGTAGGTCAGGGGTTAGCAAGTACTCCCTGAAAAGTGCCAGAGAGTGAAGATTTTTGACTGTACAGGCCAGATAGCCTCTGTTGATGTCACTCAACTCTCCATCAAATGTGCATGAAGGGAGCTAGAGACATGTAAACAAATGAGTGTGGCTGTGTTCGAATAGAACTTTAAAAATATAGGCTGTGGGCTGGATTTCTGCAGTTCCTGAGACAGAAGTACCATACAGAGATAGACACACATACACATGTCACCTTAAAACCGTGTGTGTTTAGGACCAAGAGAGATGGCTAATGGTTAAAGGCCTGGTTGCTTTGCTAGAGGACCCTTGTTCCATACACAGGATCCACATGCCTAGCAATCCTTCTCGAATGCCAATTTCAGGGCATTCAGTGCTCCTTTGTGGCTGCTGTGTGCACTGTATATACATGGTGCCATGGTGCACAGACATACATGCAGGCAAAACACATAGGAAAATAAAATAACAATGAGTAAACCTTTAAGAAAACCACATATATATACATAACCATATATGTGTTTTTGTATATATATATATATATAAAATTTTTCATGTTTTTCATCATTCATACATATATACACACACACAATCACTATTTTGTCCCTAACTTGTGTGTGTTTTTTACCAGTGTGTGATGTGCGTGTGTGCAAATGATGTGTATCTATATAGATAATGTGTGTGCTTCAGCATATAATGTATGTATTTGAGTGTATGGTGTATGTGTATGAATGATGTGTGCATTTGTGTGAATATATGATATGTGTGTATAAGTGCGTGTTTCTGCCTGTGAATGTGAACAAGTGTGTGCCATAACACACAGCTGGGTGTGTCTGTCCTTGATGTACTCCTTGACTAAAACAGGGTCTCTTGTTTCATACACCAGGATGGATGGCTTTTGTGCTTTCAAGGATTCTTCTTTCTCTGGCTCCCATGTCACTTCAGCAGTATTGGGATTGAAGACCCGTACTGTGGAGTCAGGCACTAATTAAAAGTGTCTGTGGAGTCCAACTTAAGTCCTTGGGCTGATGCACCAAGTGAATTACCCACTGAGCCACCCCTAGCCTTGTTTTCACTTTTTATATAATTCATTTATAATGCTGATATGCCATTCAATTGTACTAATCTAAGAGGAGTATCATAGACATGTGAGAATTGAGTTAGCTGTTACATATTGATCGCTCTACAGAATTTATTGTGTATAATTTCTAAGGTTCTTTTTCTATACATAATTTAAATTCATACTGAATATATTGAGTTATGTGAGTTGGAGTTTGGGGGATAAGGCACTGAGATTATGCTTATGTGAGGAGTTGGTACATCTTTGCCATTTTAGCCATGTGCATTTGTAGAAGGCTTACACAAGATAGAGTTAAGAGTTAAGATGTATTTCTTGCTCTTGTTGCTAATATATCGCAAGATTGCCAGCAGCAAAGGGACGATTTTTCATCATTCATGGTATGCTTTTAAGTTCCATTCAGCTGGGTGATTAAGGGCCAGCTTCACGCTCATTTTAGGCACTGACGTTCAGCATTGCTGTTTTTCTTTATCTTGGCATTTTCACAAAAAAGATTCTGACGATGCTTGAAGGAGAATAAAGTTCTCTCTGTTTTTCTTAGAGTGAAAATGAATGTACTTATTAGTTTCTAAAAATTGTTTTACATTAACTGACTTCCGTTATTACTCATTAAAATCTCTCTGCACTGCTATTAAATACCAAAGCTTTGGGAATATCAACCCTGCTTTTACAGATTTTATATATTCCTTCAAAAAGGCAACAAAGATTCCTACTGTCAAGCCTCCTAGATCTTTCAAGCTGGTTCTTTTACTCATTTTGTGATACAAGTAGGTAATGGATACAATAGAGAGAGGGTGCTTGATGGCAAGAGGGGCCATCTTCTCCATGCTTTCCCCCAGGTTTCCTTAAGTGGCTTGAGAACAATGATGGCTGTCACACGCTTATTACACAGAAGAACAAAATAATGTATTGGAGAGCTCAGGTGTAGGATGGGGCTCTTCTCTTCCTTTTTACCAGCTGATCTCATCTTGAGTTTGGAAACCATCCTTTCACTGAGGACAAATATTACTTCGTTTTTTTAAACAGTGAAGTAGCAGGGAAGAAAAAGCCACTGAAATACAGGAAATGAGGTGGGAGGGATGAGTCCACTCATCATGAAAAAAAAAAAAATCAAGAATACATTGCCTCCTGAAGGGTGGGGACATCCATTTTCTGACTTCCACGAATCCTTCAGCTCTGAGCTATACAAGGACATGTGTAATGCACTGAGATGATTCATTTGGCCATATTTCAAAACTTTTTTTTTTTTTTTAAAGCAAAGACCATTATTTCAATACATAACATTCTAAATGGTTCAGCTTAGGTCTGGACAGCAAGCCTGGGGAGAGCTTGGTGTGATGAGCGTCTGTTTGAACCAGGAGAGCTGCTTTTGGTTGAAGCATTAAGGAAGGGCAAACAGAATGTACAGGATGGAAAAGGTCACTTTATCACAAACATCTGGATGTCCTAAGTCCCCAAAGGAAGGAGCTTTCTAGAATATTGCCTGAACACTTCCTCCCTCCTTCTCTCTCTCTCTCTCTCTCTCTCTCTCTCTCTCTCTCTCTCTCTCTCTCTCTCTCTCACTCTCCTTCCCTCCCTTCTCCCTCCCTGCCTTCCTCCCTCCCTCCCTCCCTCCCCCTCCCTCTGTGTGTGTGTGTGTGTGTGTGTTTAAAAACTGAAGTCCTAGAAGAGATCTGATTGTTCTTGTCTGCAGACTTTCTACTCATATGCACAAACCAGATTTTCTTTGTAAACTGGCCTTGGAGTTTCTCATTTGAGGTGTGAAGGAAGCCACTGGCTTTGTTTTTCTCTTAAACGTTTGTGTTTGACTGTTCGGCCCCCGCCCCGTCCTTCTTCTCCAGATATTCTCGGATCCCCTAACCTTATCAGCCCTTTAACTGTGAGAATTTCTCATGGCTGAGAATGAATTCTTGGAAAAAGCATTTGGGGGGATCCAGAAATGTCACAGTATTCTTCTCTGCCAACTGCAATTATTTTCCCTGTTGATTTTTCATCTTGGTGATCTATTTATCTAATGCCAAGCTATCTTGTCAGGACACCCTGTACTGAGTTCAATGACCGTGGGTTCTCCACATTCTGAGCTGGCTGGCTTCCTCTCTCCCTGGCTGAAGCCAGGCTTCACGCTGATCGCCCTGCTGGCTCTTCTAGGAAAAGCTTCCCGAAGTTTCTGAGCCCACTCTGCAACATTCCCAAGGAGAGCATCATCTCATTGATCATGGGCAGAAAGTAAGAGAGTGTCTGCTGCCTGTGAATGCCCGTGAGAATAGAGAAAGAGTGCACTTTCTTGTTGAAATGAAACAGAATGTATGAGGAGGAACAGACAGTGTTTGCACTTGCTTGGCACTGTGCATAAGAAAGAGGCCAGTGTCTGAAAGTCGGCAGAGGCGAGTTCCAGTAAATTTGGATGGTGTGTGTGTGTGTGTGTGTGTGTGTGTGTGTGTGTATGAGTGTGCACGCAAGCACACATGCACACGTGCACATGCACGTGCCAGGGAGAAAGAATTTGGGAGCATGGCGGGGAGCTAAGAGAATCCATAGAATCCATGCAGGCAAATCAATCAATACCATGAGACATTGGGAAGTCAACAGTGGGCACAGTCCCCTTCCTTTAGAATAGGGGATATACACAGGCTACAAACAGGTCTTCCACCCTCCATGGCCAAGTGAGGAAAGGGGCTTCCTGATGCTTCAGGAATAGGGAAGCTGGCCTCTAGGACAGGTTTCCTGGTACCTGACAGCAGCTGGAAGGACATGCTGAGAACTCTTGCTGGGCTCTTCCTTGCTCTATGACTTGGGGACTCAGGCTGGGTTCCTATTTGGATACTAACTTGACATCTGTAATTTCCTGCATGGATTCAAGCATCTGTTTCCTTGATGGGTCAAAGTACATGGGTCTTAATCTTAAGTTTTAACCTTACTGTTATGTAACTGTAGTTTAATTTAGTCCTTATTCTAGGGATCTTCCCCCATGTGAACCTGCATTATCAGAGCTAATCTTTACTGCTTTGACTAGACTGGCCACAGTTAATTTTAAGAAGAGAAGCACAAACATCCAGCTATCCACATTTGGTGACATTGCAATATGTTGTTGACAAAATAGGTATCTGCCAGAACTGCCTATGGATAGGTGTAGGCAAGTCTGTGAGGCCCCTTCCAGGGTCCACCTCCGGACATGGGAAGTTCCACACTACTCACTTTCCAGCTCGAGACTGGCAGCAATTTTGGCTTAGCTGCTGCAAGGTGCTCGGAGACAGAGGTTTATGGGCATATTTTCATACATTTTACTACCTGCAGGAAAGAAATCATTTTCCTCTCCAAGAGCAGACGGTTGTTCCTAGGCTTGATTTCCTGGTAATAAGGGTGAAGTGCATCTGGGTATGTGTGCATGTGGGAGTATTTGTGCCTCAGGACCCCTGGCAGCTAGCAGGGCTAGCAGTTGAGTCTGGATAGGGGGAATGATAAACAGAATACTTTGCCAGGAGCATCTAATGATTGTCAGCAAAATGAAAGATTGTGAAAGGAATCAGTGCCCACCCTTGCATCATCTTTAGTTCCTAATATTGGTGCAACTTTAACTAGCTAGCCAATGCACCTCTAGGACTAGTTTTATGACTCTCCCATGATAAGAGGAAGGAGGAAGCAAGCTGGTCACTAAAGAATGCTACAGAGGGCTTTCGAATGTTGTAGGCAACTTCTAGATGAAGATGAGGGGTTGAAAAGAGACAATGCATCCAAAATAACTCAAAACTACCCAGAACCAGCTCATTACACATAGAGAAATGATGTCTCGGGTTCCTCACACAGAAGGACTGTAAGGTAGAAGAGGGTATTCAGCTGAGGCACCAGCTGAGGAGAAGAAATTGTTGTGTATCTGAGGATGGTGATCCAGGAGCCTCAGAGGGTCTTGGACAGTAACAACAACAGCTGATCAAGGGAGCAGGCGCTACTTGGTGTCCTGACCATTGCACCGTGAGTTTCACCATTTGCACTGACAAAATGGCCTCCAACACAAAGTTACAAGCATGTTTCCTGTAAGGCCTGGGTGGTGAACAAAACTAACTCAAGTCAGATGGAAGCACATGTCTGTAATAATTGTATGATTTGATGATATGATATCTGAATTCTAGAAAGAAGTCACTCCTTCCCTGGGGAATACAGTTCATATGTATGATATTTATTATATCATACATGCTTAGATCCCTGCATTGTATCTTTGCCCTGCTTCTTGTGATGTCTTTCCTCAGCCTTAACTGGCTACCACTCTGCTCTCGGAGCAGCTCGTGGCTTCCCACTGCTATGTCTCTGATCATGTCCTTTCCTAGGACTTTGTGGATCTACACATTCTGCTCACTGTCCAGTGCCCAGGTTCTCACTTCTCACCTTGTAGATGGCATCATACTCACCATGGTGATCTGGCAATCTGGGTCATTACCCACTGGTTGCCATGGATCATTTGTTAACCTTCATGCCCTTTCTTTTCAATTTGCATCTGGGAATAACTTCACAGTGACACTTGTAGGAAAGATCACATAGATTCCTTTATGCTATTTCCCCTAACACTATTTTATATAATCTGGATGCATTACACCATAATCGAATTAGCTTATGTGTAATCAACACATGAATGGGTAAAGAAAGCATGGTATGGAAGAAAAAAATCACCATATTAAAAAAATAATCTTGACTTAGACAAATGTTACATTTTCTCTCATGTGTGGATCCTCAGTTACACACATATACAACACACACACACACACACAGACACAGAGAGAGAGAGAGAGAGAGAGAGAGAGATAGATAGATAGATAGATAGAGAGAGAGAGAGAGAGAGAGAGAGAGAGAGAGAGAGAGAGAGAGAGAGAGAGAGTGTTTCACATGTGTATGGCTTGAAGATAGAAGCAGAACTACCTGGGAGAAGAAAATACTTAGCAGGTGGGGGAAGGGAGAGGACATAGGAGGTTGTACTGGGTGGTTTTGCGTGTCAATTTGACACAATCTAGAGTCCTCAGAGGGAGGAGCCTCAGCTGAGGTAATGCCTCCTCAAGACCTAGCACTAAGGCGTTTTCTCATTTAGTGTTCAATGAGGGAGGGCCCAGTCTATGGCAGGTCGTGCCATTCCTGGGCTGCTGCTGGTCCAGGGTTCTATAAGAAAGCAAGCTGAGCAAGCCATGGGAAGCAAGCCAGTAAGCAGCTTCTTCTCCATGGCCTCTGCATCAGCTCCTGCCTCCAGGTCCCTGCCCTGTTTGAGTTCTTGTCCTGACTTCCTTCAGTGATGAACAGCAATGCTGAAGTGTAAACAAAATAAACCCTTCCCTCCCCAACTTGCTTTTTGGTCATGGTGTTTTGTTGCAGCAATAGAAATTATAAGACAGAGGTGAATGTGGACAAGCATAGGATCTGCTTGAATGAAAATGTCCTTACCAAACTTTATACTATGTACAGTGAACACACACACACACACACACACACACACACACACACACACACACACACGCAGGGGCTTGCTGTATGAGAATGAAAAACTAAACTGAAGTCTGCTTGATTTTTTTCCAGCATTCTGTACATGCCTTTTTTTTTCTCTCTGCAGTAGGATATAATCCTGGACAGCACATCATACTCAGCCCTCATGTGCCTCAATCTTCAATAAACTATGATTGGTTTCCAAGTCTCCTTTTGCTTGTAGGGTCTTGGCTCTTTTGGAAATTTCTGGGTAAATACCCTAAACTCTTCTTAGTTAAGCGTACATTTCCTGTGGTTAAATGGAAGGCATGTGTCTCTCTGGCTCCCTAAGGTGACTCTAACTTTCAACCCCATCCATCAAGACCTGGTGATTTTTTCCCACTGAATTGCAACTTTTTGAAGTTGTATACATTTGACAGGAACTGCTAAGTCCAACATTTCAGGTGAGAGGAATTAGAGTTAACCTCTTGCAGGAAGGAAGAACAAGGAGTTTGTGGGTATGTCCTAAAATTCCCAGGGACCATGTGTGCTGTGGCACTGATTTCTGAGGCTCCTTAAACTCTGCCTTTACGCTCTGTGCATGAACCCCTGCATCTAGCTGTGGCCAGTGCAAGATAGTTCTTATTAACAGTGCTTTTGACTTCATTTCTTGGTTCTTATTTTTAAAGACTCCCCTGCAAGAAAGAAACTAGGTGGTTTTTTCCAATTTATTTATATATGTAAACATTTATCATTTGTGCTGTAACCCAATATTTTATTTCAGTGTTGATCATTGGAATGTTGCTTATTTTTTTTATTTCTGCTTAGTTTCATTTTTTTTAATTCCTAGCATGTCAATGTGCTCCAGGATCATGTTGTATTATTCTGAACCCTACCTAGCAGATATAGAGTCTGCATCCCTGTTGTTGGAGAACATCAGTTAGGAATCAAATCCTGCATGCTGTTGTGTCTGTTAGTACAGCATGATTCCTGCTTTGTGACATTCTCAGTTTAAAGTAGGAAGCATATGTATGTGTGTGTGTGTGTGTGTGTGTGTGTGTGTGTGTGTGTAGTTTATACTGACAATGAATACATGATTATCTATCTATCTATCTATCTATCTATCTATCTATCTATCTATCATGTCCTAAAGAATGTACTGATCACCTTACACTACACAGTTAACTATAACTCTTTATTTTTGTCTTTACTCTTTTACTTCCTGGTTAAAATGCCAGACTGATTTAGGTTAGCTCTTTGCCTTTACCCCTTCAGTGGGGTTTGCCTAAATACCTGTACTATAGTCAGACTCACTGCTTAGTCTGCATAGTCTGCATTCCACCTGGCATCTCCAATTTTTTTATGCTCATTTGTTTTCATTCTCACATGGTGGAATTTGCTCTTTGTAATGTACAGTAGCATAGACTTTGACTCAATATCGCACAGCATATGTTTTATCACCTATAACTTTCCTGTATTCGTAGTAATGGTCAACTCCTTCCACTCCTCAAATCCCTCAAAGAGCTGGAGATAGAGCTCAGTTGCAGTGTGGTTACCTAGCATCCACAAGGCACTAAACACACACACACACACACACACACACACACACACACACACACACAGAGGAATGCACATACACATACAAACACACACATACATACAATGTGTGTCTTTACAATGGCCATATGGACAGCTTTGCTGGCTTTTAAAGTTTTATCTCCAGAGTGTTAGTAAGGAATTTAGATGAAATCCCATGCTCATTCCTGAGGTGTGCAGGACAGACAGGATTATATTGAATAAGGTAAAACTCTAGGTCACAGGGATGCAGAGAGATGAGATGTGTTTACTGTAAACAAAAGCAAATCCTCTTATTTGGGGGAATACATAGGCAAGGGGTGAGGCCATTCTTGTGGCAGTGTACCCTCGGAGCTTAAGCCTCACTTATTGCTATTTCAACATTTTTATTTGAAAAAAATTCTGCATAAAATAACTATTATCTTCTTGTTGGTGACTTTTGTTGTAAACATTAACTATACTGGAGTCCTTCTTTTTAGCTGATGAGAAGCATCACCCAGACTCTGGGGTGAGGGGCTCCCTTTCCCTCTTCCTGTACCCACAATTTCCCCATCTATCCTAACCACATGTTTATTCACTTTATTTACTCATCACAATTACCTTTTAAGTCATTGCAATGTAAGGGCCATTTGAGTGTTTTTTTTTTTTTTAAATACATTCTCTTCATTGGAGGGAAGAGAAAGTACAAGATACAAGTAACTAAGGAGATGTAGCGGGTGGTGGGGATGATCAAGGATAGCACACTGGGATTGAGGTGAAGGGCTGTGAAGGGGTAGAGTGTGACAACCACTGTCTCAGAATCTAACATATCCTATCAGGAACGAAATCCATGAGGTTGACGAATGTGCCATGGGTCCGCTGCAATGATGCTTTGGAAAAGCGTTGTTTAGAAAAAACACAAAAGATTACCCTCTCACTGCTCTCCACCCCTAGAGTCCCTTGCTGCCCAGTGAGTGATGAGCAAGGATCTTTTGAGAACCCTCCAGCATCTGTTCTTGTCCATCTTTAACCTAAGGTGGCTAATGAAGAGTGGGGGACAGAAGGAGGAGGAAAAGACACCACAAAATATTGGGGGGGCAGGGTAGGTGGGTTCTTGGTGGCTGTGTAAGCTAGACTGAAATGGAACTTAAACATTTTTATGCCATCAAATGGCTTAATTCATTTTCAAGTATTCTTTATCTTTAGAGATGGAAATTTTTTTTTTTTTTGTATAAAAATGATGCAGTGTTTGGAGAGCCACACAGCATCATGCAGGGGACATACTGTAGTGCAAAGCTGTAGGGGCTTCAGGAGTTGATTTTTAGAAATTGGATTCATGGTTCAATCATTTTCCGTCCTATTGGAGGCCATGGTTTCAAAGCGCTTTCCCTGGGAGCATCACATTTCCTTTTGTGGAGATGCATTATTTCCCTACCATGGAAAAGACTGGCTTCCTGAAGCTAGATGCTTGAAATATCCCTCAGGGAACTCTGGTTAATGTCTTCAGAATGCCCAACTAAGGCCTTGGGTTCAAGGACTCCAACCTCAAGTGTGATGCTAGTTCCCAGGAGATGGTGTTCCTCAGGGAGGCTCAGCTCAGTAGCAGGAAAGCTCCACTGGCCTTGAGCCTGGGGTTGCCAGCAGCTGAGCTCCGGGTACAGCAGTGTGGCTGTGGCTGTGATTATATGGGCAGTGCTGTGATTACTGTTGGCCTCCCCATCCTGCTCAGCTCATGGTATCAACACTTGCCTGCTCTCGTTTAATCGTGTAACTGTTTATTGCTGGCTTCTGGCCATAGTTTAGATTGATCGCTTCCGGGGAAGGGAATGATTTCGATGTTAGTAATGTTGAGTATCTTTGAAAAGTCATGTCTTCTCAGAATTATAAGCAAAACTACTCAGGACCAATCTTAGAAGGCTTTGGGTTGTTTTGCTATGAAATAAAACCAGAGCAGGAGTTTAGAAGACTGTTTAGTTGGTTCTAATTTTCCATGGCTTCAGGACTCTGTGACACAGTCACTCATGCAGAGATACCCGTCACTGTGGAGCAGAGAGCTGTGTGGAGGGCTTCTAAACCTCAGACTTCCTCCCCTCCCTTCAGCTTATCAACAGTCATTCAGGTGAATTTGCACACATTTCAATTTGTTCCTGTCCACCTAACTTCACTCTGCCTTTATGCCCACAATCTCAGCAAGACGACTGTTCTGTCTAGTTGAAAAGGCACATAATGAATGAAGTTTGAATAGACACCATTAGATAAACGCACACACACACAGACACACAGACACAGACACACACACACACACACACACACACACACACACACACACACACACACCACACCTCTCTGTTCTTGGCCATGACCTGTAACCATATTAGATGGTATTGTTCTCAAAGCAACCATGGATAATATTGGAGAAGGAGAGGAAGAGGAAGAAATGGGGAAATATTATTTTTCATAATAAAACATGCAACCACGGCTTAACGGGAGAACCTGCTGAGGGAATTGTAATGTAATGAATATTTAAAATACTTTAATGAGTAGAGTACCTTTAAGCTCATTTAAGGAAAAGAATTAAAAACAAATTAGAGAAAAGCCTAGATTTATTCAAATATAGGTCAGAGTTTGGGTCCCGAGTAAGTACACCGTCTTAATTTGTGGATGAATCACCTGCTAAGTGAAGAGATTCATTTCTGGAGATGAAATGAGGCTGGGCTCCCTGACAGCTGTCCGCGAGCGCCTGTGTGGACCGGGCCTGCCGCTCTGCACGTTGATATGCTTTGCAGCAGCGCCACCTGTCGGTAACGAGCAGCAGGGGAGGACTAATGTAAATCGACTTAGATTTCAGAGTTTGGCCCGTTTTTTTTTGTTCCTCGATGCAGAAAGGCAGTGGGACAGTCATTTTGAACCTGACGTGGCATGCTCCCCACGTGGAGCTGAAGGAGAGGTTGTCATTGCGCGTTAGCTTATCACTGGCTCTGGGAATGAACTTACATAAACGAAAGGACAGTGAGAGACTCTTCAGGCTAAATGAGGTGATGGCCGTGGCTTTCAAGCTTCATGCTACTAAGAAATACTAATAAATATTTCCACCTGCTTGAGGCCCTGCCAGCAGTCTCTTCCTTTTCCACCCATGATGGTGTTAGAGAAGGATTCCCCTAAATGTAATGACCTCTGAGCATAATTGGGGAGCTGTGTTCTGTAAATGCTTCCTAGCTCAGGCATTTCAGAGGTCCTGATGGTATACGCCATTAGTATTCTGAAATACTGTCTATCTACTATGTCTTAGGTAGAAAGATGCAGGCTGGATGGATGATATTTCCAACAATATCTGGAAGGCATTAGGGCAGTGGGAATGTAGCTGATTCACAGAATACTAATAAATAAATAAATAAATAAATAAATAAAAAAAGAATGAATGTGAATGTTTCCTTAATATTTCGTTCTGAATGTAATTGGAGTCATTTGCATCCATTTATCTATCTATCTATCTATCTATCTATCTATCTATCTATCTATCTATCTATCTACCTGTCTATCTATTTACCTGTCTATCTATCTATCTATCTATCTATCTATCTATCTATCTGGTTATGAGGGAGAGAAATAAAAGAGATATTAGTTAAATTAGTGTCCTCATCTTCCTTTGGAAATTATTTAATTATACTGCTGCTGTAATCTGCCAATTCTCTTCCTCAATTTCAAAATACATTGGAAGGAATATGGATAGATAATTTTGGCTTTCCAACTAGGATCAAGACAGCAGGTGGTGCGGAGCAGAGAGATTGTTTTTTATTCTCTTACTATAAGGTTCATACCTCAAGGAGGAACAGGTTGACTGCCACTATGGGAATTATGATCAGTTATTGGTTTATAGCTAAAAAGCTCCAAGCACCCAACACTAGCCCTTCATCTGATTCACTGAAATAATTTTGTACCTAGGAATCCAAGGAAAGTAGACAGGCATAATGGAAGTCAAGTCATCCATTGAAATCATTTCATACTGAGGAATCCAAGAAAAGTAGACAGACATGATGGAAGTCAAGTCATTCATTGAAATCATTTCATACTGAGGAATCCAAGGAAAGTAGACAGACATGATGGAAGTCAAGTCATTCATTGAAATAATTTTATACCTAGAATCCAAGGAAAGTAGACAGACATGATGGAAGTTAAATAATTTCTTACTGTAGAGATAGAAAGCAATCAATGAAATGGATGAGCTTATAGTCATTACATCAGAGTGCTGATCATTAAAACTGGGATTTGCAAGTAGTTGCCATGAACACCTGGTTCTTATTTATACAGTGAGTCTTCTCTACCTATTCCTCAGAACACATTCTGAGAATCAAGTATGTTTGATCACTCATCTCATGAGCAAAATATTATTAATCAAAAGATGAGTTCCCTTCATACTGAACCTCCACACAGCCCTGGCTCCTCCAGAAAGTTTCCTGTGGCTGGCTGACATCAAGTGCCTGTGTCAACAGAGTAAGCGACAGCAAAGGACAAACACAAATAGAGATAAATCAACCAAACTCAGAAAAAAAAAAAAAACAATTCACAACAAACTTGCATATTTATTGTATATTCTAAAATTTGAACCAAGGTTAAAAACTGAATCATTATTTGAATAATGTATGGAGCAGGCTGTGAACTTTGGAGGGAGATTTTATGCATACAGAGAAAATATATGCATATTGAAATTAACAACCGAAGGAGAAATAATAGTACAGACAACACCACAGAACATGAAAGGAGGCAGAGATCGCCCGACAAGAGAGTGGTATACCATGCACTGTGTAGTGATAAGGAGTGGACACTAACCATCTAGACAAGCAAAGAGATTTCTGGGGCTTTAAGGACAGATGCAAACGAAATAGTGATGTCATCGCCTTTTCTGCATTGTTAAGTTTATTTCTTCAGAGTTATTTCACTTTGATCTTTTATGCATTTTCAAAAGTGAGTGCTTTTATGCATTTTAATGCAAGCAAGCCTGAAAATAGATCAGAAACTTTGACAAAAGCGCAAGGCTGCTTTCAACTCTAACCTCTTCAAAGAGTTGAGATAAATGACCAACTAGAGCAAAACAAAAGCAGATTTTGTTTTTGTTTTTGTTTTCTTGAGACAGGGTTTCTCTGTGTAGCTTTGGAGTCATTCCCAGAACTCACTCTGTAGCCCAGGCTGGCCTCAAACTCACAGAGATCCATCCACCTCCCTCCTCTGTCTCCTGAGTGCTGGGATTAAAGACATGTGCCACCCCCGCCTGGCTTCAAAAGCTGATTTTTTGATTGAGTTGAAATGGACATAGAGGACCATCAGATATCGTTTGGAAAGGAAAGGCCCCAACTTGAGCTGTCTTCATAGACGGCAGTGCAATGTATCTCACTGGGAAACTATGCCTGACATACATTCCTGCTTTCCTCACTTCCTCATATACCTGGCAGATGTTTCCTGGGTAATTCCTCTGAGTAGAAGCCTTGATCTAAAGAACAGGAAGCAGCATGGAGAAAGACCTTGACACCTAGCTTCAAAAGGTTTGTACCTAGTTTTGCTGTAAGGTGTTAGGCCATGTTTGGCTGATATCCCTGGGAGGCCTGCTCTTTTCTGAGGAGAAATGGAGAGGAATGAATCTGGGGGAGAGGGAAGGTGGGGGGCTGGGAGGAGTGGATGGAAGGGAAACTGTGGTTATGATGTAATATATGGGAGAATAATAATAATAAATGAATAAATACCCTGAAATATAATAATAATAATAATAATAATAAAACTTCCAAAATAAGGTTGAGGGTGTAGCTCTGTGGAAATGTTGTCTGACATGGAAAAGGAGCTGAGTTCAATCCCTAGTACTGAAAAGAACCCAAACCAAACAACAATAAAAACCTATCTCAAAATAACAGTAAAATTGATATATTTAGGTTAATAAAATGACAGAGAAGATGCACATATAATATGTACTAGAATAAACTCTGATCTTAGAAAAATATATATGTGAATTTGAGCTTTGAGAAATAAGAATTTTGACAGCAGAAAAAAAAATCGTAATTCTTTAAAATACATGCCCGTGGGGCTAGCTATGTCTCAGCAATTAGGCATGTGTATTCTCTTGCAGAGGACCTGCACTTGGTACTCAGCACCCATATCTGGTAGCTCACAATGCCTGTAACTCCCACTTCAGGTTACAACAGCCTGTAACTCCAACTCCAGGAGTTCCTCTGGCTACTGAGAGCACCTGCACTCACAAGCACATACCCCCCCCCCCCACACACAATAATTAAAAATAATAAACTTAAAATTTTAAAACATAGAATGATACATGCCTGTAATTAGAATATATAAAGTCCTGGGAGGTAAAAAGAAAATAGCTCGAATTAAATTGTAAACATGTTACAATAGATAACAGTTGGGCAGTTCTTGAATGTTGTACGAGATAATTTAGATTTTATCCTTAGAAGAGTGACATAAGGCCACAAAGAGCTTTAAACATAGACATTTAAGGTGTTGACTTGTGCTCAGGAAGTAGGGCCATAGAAGAGCTAAGTTAAATATATTTAAAACAAAAACAGATCAAAATAAGCTGTACCAGTTTAGTTGTGAAAGTCCGAGATTAAATAAGAATAAATACTCTGGGGAAATTGGTGCTCAAAACAGAGAGATTTGGAAAGGTACGGTGAGGCAGAGCCACTGGGACTTGTGGATGATGGTGCAGGCTGAGGGAACATGACATTAGAGACCATAATTGCTAACGCTGTTTGAGGAGGTGTCAGGTCAGGAGACAGGGGTTTCTGCAATGATTAACCCACCAAATCTCAGCCACTGAGCACCGTAAGAATCCACCTTTATGCAATCACACTTTAATGAGGCTGGCAAACGAGTAATCATCTTTGTTCCACAGTCACCAAGGGAACTGGCTCCTTCCCTGTATTCTACAGTATCATATGATCTTCAGTGGCTGTCCTGGAACCTGCTCACCTGGCCATGAATCCTGAGACGAGGATAACACAGACCAGAACATTCCAAAGCTTTGGAATCCATTTTGAAGGGGAACGTATCACTCTCCTCATTTTCTATTAGACACATGTTTGGCTTATGGCTCCTTAACTTCAAGGGAGTTAGGCAGTAAATAGTACCAAGCAGTGTGAAAGTAATGAGGACAACAGATATGGAAAAACCAGTAGCCAGTTTCTGCTACAAAAGGTTGATGCCATGAACTCCAAACCCCTGCAAACAAACAAACAAACAAACAAAAACACAAAACTTGAAAAAAATCTGATTAGAAAGAAAATGAGTTCCAAGTTGTTCCCATTGAGTTAATACTGAATGCAGAACTCTGTCCTGGTTGTAACTGTTGGGTGGGTGGTAGCAGAAGAAGGTAGGGGTGGAAAGAAAAGAGAGAACTCTTACAGGGTACCTCTTCAATACAGTCATCTCTGGGTCAGCTGTGTTCTGCCCATGAACACAAAGGATCCCACAAGCTTCCTCACTGCAGACTCCAGAAGCTGGCTCCCACTGATGCTGTCCTCCATGAGCTTTGCGAACCATTGTGCCTGCTAACAACAGTCGTTGTTCCCTGTCCTCATCTCTACATACCAGGAACTACTCATAACTCTTGTAACAATGTGGGCATATACTCCCATCTCTTCCCACCCTGAAGAAGCCTGCGGTTGGCTCCTCTCTGGGCCTTCACAAAAGTCTGCCGCTGAGTGTCGCGGCCAAGATCCCACAAACAGGCCCTATCTTTCTTTCTAGGGCTCTGTTCCCTTGATGCTGGAACCAAAGGTGCCACTATGCCCCTAATCATCCTCAAACCTACCACAGACTACAAGGAACTCCTGTCACAAAGCACCATGCAGTGAATGCTGTCATGGGTCTCGCTGCTAACACTGTGCCCTCCAGTCAGTCGGTGTCTCCAGTGCTAAGACACTGTACACTTCTGGACTTCGAGCCCCTGGATGTTCCTGCTTTGGGCATCTTTGCCACTTGTGCCACTGGGCTGTGGTTCCTGCCACTCCAACAACAACTACAAAACCAACTAGGAGTACTTCTGAGAGCTAAACTTGCCCGTCAACTTGATCACATCTGGACTCAACTAAAACCCACGCAGCTGAGCATGCCTACGAGGGGTTTTCTTGACTGGATCATGTGAGGTGGAAAGACCTACCTAAATTTGGGCCATACCTTTTAGTGGCAGACCAGATAAAAGAACGTGGAAAAAGGAAGCTTTGTTATTTGCCCCAACGCCTTCACTCTCAAGGGCGAGTTCATCTATTCTGTTGCGGAGGCACACCTTCATTGGTTTTTAGAACCTCCTCCTTTGGGACTACAATGTAGATAGAAGGCCAGCTGAGACATCCATCCTTATGCACTAACAGTCATTATTGGGCTACCTGGACCACAGCCTGTAAGCCATTCTAATACACACACACACACACACACACACACACACACACACACACACACACTTATTCTATCAGTTCTGTTTCCCTATAGAACCCTGAATATTTCAGTACATTTCCAGCAACTCTGTCACTCAGAAGTGAGGATGATTTTAAGACTTCCCTGACATGGAACCATCAAGGGAAGTCATCATTAGAGTTGGCTTACACACAATGCTAAAAGGACTTTATAAACTTGGAACAAAGGGCTATTAATATGTTTAAATGTACAGGTAAAAATTTTGCTGGCAAAAATAAGACATATTTTCAGAATATATTAACACTATAATGGAGATGTATAAATCATGTATAACTCTGGCACAAAGGTTAAAAGACAAAAGTATTAACTGTAATTACTTTTAGAACAAAATATTTAGAAATGCTATAAAAATCCACAAACTTAAATGAAAATTTAGATGTGATGATGGAATAACTGTGAAGGGCTACAGCACATGTTTGAAATCAAGTTATCATCAGCTCAAGACAGATAGTATAATGTACTCATTTTGTGTCATTCTAATAAAATAGCAGTTATATACAATGTCCACACTTCTACCTTTGTTGAAAGGTCAACTGATAAAGCACTACAGTGCTTATGCTTCAGTATCCCTTACATTACATACTTACATGATGGAAAGTAAGAGCAATGTTGCTGACAATCTAGATATGTCAGGGAGAGGCCTGAGGTGCTTCTTTTGGGTGAAAATTTAAAACATTCTCAATGTAAGGAAGGAAAAACATATACTCAGATTCCTAAGATATACAAGATTTTTTTTCTGTTTAAAGATTTATTTTAATTATGTTTATGTGTGTATGTCTGGGTATGGGTTGACGTGAGTGCTGGGAATCGAACTTGGGTCCACTGCCAGAGCAGTACCCACTCATAACCACTGAGGAATCTTTCCATCTGATGATGATTACTTTATCACCCGTGAAATTGTGAATGAAGAGATTTCTGGTATCTTTGCTACTTTTTGCCTCAAACTGCAAAGGTTGCAGGCAGTTTGGGAGGCAAATATGGAGGAAATGGAGGGGAGACCATGAATGATTCAGCTTCATGCTTTCTATAGTTTCAGCCTCTGTGGCTTGGAACATCACCCCCTGCTGATAACTAGGAATTGCTTACAGTAATTTGAATTCTGCTAGGAGAATAGATCTGAAAACATTTCACCAGTCTAGAGAAAGGGCAGCTACATGAGCTGATGGATAGTTTATTCACTCTTATCCGTGTAAACATTCTTACCAGATGTGTGTTTTTCCAAACATGCTTTGGACTCTAAGTATATATGATATGTGCTTATCCATCATACTTCAATGAAGCTGAAAAATAACCCAAAAGAAATGAGTTCCTGGCTGGTGACCTGACTCAGTAGGTAAATGTACTTGCCTCTCTGGGACCCCCAAGATGAAAGGAGAGAACTGACTTACACAAATTGTTCTTTGACCATCACATAATACTGTGATACAGGACAAGCCTGAGTGCACACACACACACACACACACACACACACACACACACACACACACACGCACGCACACATGTGGACAAAATAAATTGATGTAATTAAAATTAACATTTAAAAAAGAAACAAAATCTTACTTTCTTTCCACAGTGTAACTATAGTCCAATATTGAAGTTCTCCAACCTTCATCTCCTAACCCATAAACTAGGGCAAGGCTATTTACACCCTTCATGCTTTACAATTTAAAAAAGCATTGATTATAAAGCGAATGGCAGAATACAGCCTGTATAGTAAATTATCTCTGGATGAATGCCAGTGGATAACAAGCAGTGAAGCCTTGAAGATGATGCACACAAGGTGCAAACGCAGAAAAGGATTTGATGAGAAAACTTTGGAAAAAGAAAAATCAGCCAGGATCATCTGATTGTTGGTTGACTCTTACCAATTATGCAAGGAAACGCACTCAGGGACTAACAGCTTAGAAGACAAGAGTATGTCTTCATTCTGCAGGCATTCATGATGACACACTGCCAATTGGATTGTGGGGCAGGAAGAAGTGGTTAAGAGAAAGTTTTGATTAGGTACGCAAACTGGCTTAAATGCCTTGCATTTAGTTCTTATTTTAAAATGCCTTAAGTGCAGAATGATTTACAGAAAAATCATTGTGTGAGCATTTAATGGGTAAAGCCTCATTCATATGTATAGGTGGATAAAATAGGGTAAATATTACTTTCCACTCCCCTATAGCTTGAAAAGGGTATAATTGAAGGACAGATGCTAAATACTCAAAACTTCCAATTTTAAGTCTTTCTAATAAGTTTTCACAGAGAATAGTCTTATTTAAGTAACAGAACCATTTTCTTTCTTAATTCATGGAGAAAACTACACTTGAAAAAATATATGTACCTGAAGCAAGATAAATCAACATGCTTGCTCTTGAAGAATTAGTTGACTACAGACAGTGTTTAACAAGCTATTTCTCTACTACTTTAATTAACTTCAAACAAGGACTATATTCAAGAGTTGCTCTCTTTTTCAAGTACATGAGTTAGCTTTCCACAAGTGTGATGATAATAACACTGAAATCTGCCTTTTTGGAAACCAACCTGACATTGCTCTGAGTTGTCCATCAAGCTGAAATTATGTCATTCAGTATGAGAAGAGTTTTGCTTTCTATGTTCTGATTTGCTTCTACCTTGTTTCCCCCTCCCAAGCCAATTCCATTGAATCAGCCAGCTGTCTGTAAAAATTCTTACATAATAAATTTGTAAAAAGCAGACATTTATTTTAACCCATGGTTTCAGATGTTCTGGTCAACGTTTGTGTAGACTCATTGAGATTCTAGCCAATGATTGTGCAGACCCATAGAGGTTCTGGTCAATGGTTGTATAGACCTACTGCTTTTAAAGCCTATCATGAGACAGTTCATCATGGTGGGGCATGTAGCAGGGCAAATCCACTCATTTTACAAATCAAATAACAAAATAGAGTGAGAGGAAGAGGTTCCCACCTCCCTCAAGGATAAGCTTCCAGTGACCTAAAGTTTCCTAATGGGCTTTACTTCTTAAAGGTCCCATCATATACGAACAGCATCTTGACACATGGATCCTTAACTCAAGATCCAAGTTGTAATAGACATTATGAAGTTCAATTAGAGAAGCTATGTTAGGGTAAGGACAGGGGCTGAGCAGAAGAACTGTAAGTGTGAATCGAATAAATCTTTGCTTAGTATATATAATATTTCAGTTCTTAGGAAGAATTTTGAAAAATAAGAGTTGAATAGTAAAATTATTTTTACAATTTTCCCCTTTTATTTCATTTTAAAGTATAGGACCACATTACTTAACTTTTCTCTGTGGCAAAATACACACACACACACACACACACACACACACACACACAACACACATGATATCTGTGCAGTTTACATTTACTGAGATCTTGTCATGTGCCAGGCTATGCGTCAAGTGATTCTCATTTAGTACTCTTCCAATGTGCTAAGTGATTTGCACATAGGACTTTTGTAGTCTTCCCAAACACTCTAAAATGTGGTTGCAATTATCTGTACCAGACAGAGGAAAAGCTATGATTCATAAGTTGTAAAGTTGCTAGCTGAACAAAAGTCTTGCATCCCCAAACAGCCACCTTCCTAACTGCAAAGCTCCAACAGTCTATTGGTAACCACTGGGATGTTTAAAGTAAACAGAGCCAGAGTGTATTAACTTCAGGGGGACCGAGGCTAAAGTTGGGCCAAATCTTGAACTAACTGCTAGCTGAGATTGCTTTTGGTAATTTCTACAGCAGTTGTCTAGCAGTGCTCCTTCTGAGGTTTTCAGGGGCCTGGAAAAGGGAAAAAGCTCTTTTTGTGTGGCAACTTGGATGAAGAATTTTCTTCCATGGTAGATAGGAAGAGGTCAGAGGTCGAATCCTGGGCTGGAATCAAAGCTTATCATTTAGCTGCAATGACATCTAGAACACCTTTTTCCCAAATGTCAATCACAGTTTAAACACAATTATTAATGCCGTCTTACTAAATGTAAAATACTAAAACATCAAAATCTCCAAAGCTTAAACATCTGAAAATTATAATCATGAAAAATTAATGTCCTGAATACTGAAATCTGGAGAAAACACAATCTTCACTAAAAAGAGCCTAAATGTAAAAGTGGGATGTAGTGGGTAGCCATTCCAGCTTTGGTCTGGAAGTTCCCACCCCCATTGAGGCTTCGGTAACTGTCACGCCTACAGTGGGATGCTGAATTGTCCGGGAGACTTACTGCTTTTTCAGTTTCAGTCAAGAAAGTTGCACTGCGCAAGAGGGGCAAATACTTAGGAACTTCTACAGTGTTAGTTTGGGGGTGTCTGTGTTTGGGTGTTTCTAGATGTTACTGTGTGAGCGGGCTGGATGGAAAGGGTTGGCTACATAAGAAATGAAAGCAGATGTATCTCATCTCTGAGAAAAGACATGCTTTTGAGAAGTATTCATCACAAAGCATGACTAAAACAGACATGACGGGGAAGGCTGTCAGACTTGTTAGGACTACTACCTCTGAGAATCACCTGTAACCAAACCATGTGATACACTTTTCACATGCGGAGATTTCTTTAGTGCCTCATTTATTGGTCTCCTTTCAGTCTCTGCCACTATTTTAAACTAACTTTTACAACCCAGGGTGCTGTGTGTTTCATCTTTTCATCATGGGGTGGTTTGAATGAGAATAGCTCTCATAGACTCAGATGTTTGATTACTTTGTTCCCAGTTGGTGGAACTATTGGAAATGATTAGGAGGTGTGGTCTTTTGGAGGTGGTGTGTCACAGGGGTGGAATTTGAGCCTTAAAAAGCATCCCCATTCTGGCCATTCCTCATGGGCTCTCTGCCCCCTGCTTGTGGATAGAGGTGCGAGCTCTCAGCTGCTGATCTCGGTGCCTGCCACCATGCGTTTGCTCTGCTGTCATAAACTCTAGTCCTCTGGAACTCTAAGCCCAATTAAACTTTATTTTATAAGTTGCCTTGGTCATGGTGTTTTATCATAGCAATAGAAAAATAACTAACACATTTCACTTTCAATACGGGAGATATAAATCGTGTAAAGAGTTCTAATTTATCTTTTTTCAAAGTTGACTCTGAAAGTGCCATTATCTCTGTGTGCATTGTGGCATATGTGATGTTTCACCATTTCACATATGCCCCATCAATGAGAGAGGTTTTTTTTTTTTTTTGACATGTGCATTTGTGAAAGATAAACTTTCTTTGTATGGCTGATATAAGGTAGTGGCCCATCATGGTTTTTAATGAATGTCACCAAAAGACTTAGCAGACGGCACACAATTATCAGTCACACTGATACATATTTAAGTATTTCACTTTTTGGTGTATTTACTTGTTATTCTTATCAGCATATACTAATTGTATAAAATTATGGCTTTCATCTTGACATTTCATATGTATATATTAAATACTTTTCTCATATTTATGCATTTCTTTATTGCCCTTTACCTCCACTTATGCCTTTCCTATTTCCTCTCCCCTGAAAGAAAACCACATATTTAAATATAGGTTCTTTGAGGGAAAAATACAATATCTGTCTTTATGAGTTTGGCCCACTTGGCTTTAACATGGCAATGTACAGTTCTAAACATTTTCCTGCAAATGTCACAATTTCATCCTTATGTTTGGCTACTTCTTAATCACTGCAGTTCATTTGCTTGTCCTGCTGCACACCTGGCACTGATCATATAGACCTGAGTGTTTAGGTTCACAAGCATGTGCATGCTATTCTTGTCTATATCATGATGTAAAACAGGCTACAGAATGTCTGTGTGTTCATGTACCTCAAATGAATCCACTTTAAAATGTAAAAAGACATTTTTTAGAGAATTATTGTTATTTCTGGTGCTATATTTCTGAGATGTTGATGTTTCTGGATTTAGAAGCTAGGGATTGTAGATTTAAGGCTTTTGATTTTAGCTTTTTGGCTGATGCCATTTGGGAGCATGTCTTTGGGGGATTATGGCCCTAACCCCTTTCTCTTTTGCTACTACATCAGTCTATGATAATCCCATGGAAAGAGAAGGGTAAGATGTGCCCAGGTAGGTGTGGCTGCACCTGGAAACACTTCTCTGGAAAAGGAGATTTCCCACCAGGAGCTTACCTGGCAAGCCAGCTTTTCCTTGCACTGGGATGCTGTGCCAGGAGCACAGGCCTGAGAAGCTAGAAAAAGCCTGCCAGATCCTTGTTGCAACATCAAAGCTCCCCCAGGGTTCCTGTTGTCGGGAACTTTGTTATTATTTTTCATGGTGACGCTCCAAGGTGAAGCACAGGTGCGAGACACATGGCATTGTGAGTGGCTTTTCAAAAGGCCGGTAATTGTCCCAGCTGCCAAGAATCATCCAGAAATAGGAACTATTTGGACTCTCTATTCTTTCAATGGTTGGTTGTGAGTGAAAACCCATCACTGTTTCCTCATTCTCCTTGATACACACGACATAATTGTCAAGTGGTTAGGCAGCTGTCATGAAAGAAATATCTATCCTTCCTCTAAAGGAAGGATCAAACACCTAGGGCTTTGTAGCATAATTGAGTGGGTCTGTAGAGTCTTTGACACAGGGGAAGTAGGGCAGCTTCCTTGTCCCTGATACTTTCTTACTTTTTTTCATTGCTGCTGTGAAATACTTCTTTTGCTCTGGAGAACAGAGGACAGGATTCTAATTTGAGACTTGAAGTACCAGCTTGGAACCATAGCTTCTCTGTATAATGATCATCCCTCTGTGTGACTGTTGGCTCGTTCTGAGCCTGAGTTCCAGTGACTATGAAATATGGACTGTGTTGCTTCGCTTAGAAGTATGTTGTAAAGATGAAGATGAGATGATCTGAGACAAGACCAGAGTGTTAACACCAACACAGCTCCAATTGGTGCCACAACTACCACTTGCAGGGTGGAAAGTCAGGCTGGCATTGATAAGGTCTTGGATACCTGATCTGAATATGTGTTCAGATCAAGAAGGTGGGCAGGAGAGGAAAGAGGGCTGTAAGTGCAAGTTGGCAGTTCTCTCTTAAATTGCTTCTTGGGGATCAAGACTATTCAGTGGTTTTCCAATTTTTCTAACTGCTGGGCTATCCCCTGCCATTGTCCATTGTCCTGTTTTCTGTGGACACTCAGGTAAAATGGTTGGACCTGTGGTAACTAATAATGCTCTTCTAGGTGCATTTATTCTTTTCTTTATAAACATATTTATTTACTAATCATTTTGTATATGCCTGTGTGGGTTTATGTGTGTCATGTATGTGTAGAAGCCTGTGGAGGCCAGAAGGAGGCCTTAGAATCAGAGTTGTAGGTGGTTGTGAGTCACCTTATGAATGTTTGGAACCACATCCAGGTCTTCTGTAAGAGCAGCAAGTGCTCTTAACCACTGAGTCATCTCTCTAGTTCAGTTTTAGATGTATTTAGAACATATTAGGGATGGAATGAGGTATAAATAGATTTAAAAAGTTTAAAATGTTTTCTTAGTTAGGGTGTAGCTGGAAGTTTTCCTGTGTCCTGCCCAGTCCACAGCCACTCAGACCCAAATAAACACACAGAGGCTTATATTAATTACAAATTGTATGGCCTAATGGCTCAGGCTTCTCACTATCTAGCTCTTACTTCTTAAATTAACCAATTTTTATGAATCTATACTTTGCCATGTGGCTTGTGGCTTACTGGTGCCTTTACATCTTGCTTCTCCTGGTGGTGGCTAGCAGTACCTTCTTTGCTCTTTCTCCTTCCTCTCTCTCTAGTTAGAATTTCCTGCCTAACCTTATTCTGCCTCACCATCAGCCAAACAGCTTTATTTATCAACCAATCAGAGCAACACAGCACATAGAATGACATCACCCATCATCAGGGTTTTTATTGCTGTAAAAAGACACCATGACCATTGCAACTCATATAAAGAAAACATTTAACTGGGGTGTTTTGCTTACAGTTTCAGAGGTTCAGTCTATTATTATTACGGTGGAGAGTATAGCATCATGCAGGCAGACATGGTGCTGGCTACATCTTGATATACATAGGTCATAAGAAGTTGACTGAGACACATGGCAATATCCTGAGCATAGGAAACCTCAAAGCCAGCTCCCACAGTGACACACTTCCTCCAATGAGGCCATAACTACTCCAACAAAGCCACACCTCCTAATAGTGCCACTCCCTATGAGATTATGGAGGCCAATTACACTCAAACTACCACATTTCCTGACCCCACACTTAGGGATAACTTTGGATCTTATATTAGTTTGAGACATCTTTAAGGACACAGCTATATAAAGGACTGTAACACACATTCTCCCCCTTTCTCCGGTCCTTCTGACCATTCTTCCTTCTCTGATTCCTCTTACACTGTTTCTTTTCTCTCTCCTCTTCTTTTTCTCTTTTCTTTTACAGGTGAAGGGTGTAAAGTTACATCTGTTGTAATATTTGCTTAAATGGTATGAATGAGAAGTATGGGGTTTTGGCTATGACTTCTTCATTGAATGTTTGGCATTAATGTTCATAGACAAAATTACATATTGACATTTTACTCTGACAAACAAAGAGTCAGTAAGGCATTGAGTTTTGTAAAATGGGTAAGGAGCTGTGGTTTATAAGTAACTTGTTTATTTATTTATTTACTTTTGTGGTTGCAGGTGTGTCATTGACAGAGAGTCAGAACATAATTCCTTAAAATAAGACTAGAATTACTGTCACACAATGACTCAAACTTAATAACCCAAAGAAGAACAATGGATTGTATGTGTTCGGCTCTAGTGAACCGCCATAGAGATATGAACAGAATCGTTATTTAGTTTCTGGTTTTTCTAATGTACATTGTTCCCTCTTCATTACTGAGAACAGCCTCTCTAAAGCAACAAGAGTAACAGAGAACCCCCCTACACACACACTTACAGTTGGTCTATAACCAGCAAGGAAAGAGTCATCATCCGTCAGTGATACCATAGTGAACATCTGGTTGATTAACAGATGTTAATGCCAGAATAGCTTGGGCTTGATCAACGATGTAATCAATCATGAAAGTCATAATTTTAGCAAGGTTTAGACTGTTCCATTAAATAAAGATGGAATACGTCTGATGTTGAGATTTTAAAAAATGCTTTTCTCTAAACCAGTATTTGTGCAGCATCTGCATGCATATAATTTTAGATGTGATTTTTAACAAGTCCATATGGCAACTACCTTACATTAAAACAAGACAGTAGAGGGAGAAGGTGAGGATTTGTTTCTCTTATATTTGGGGCAGGATACAAATGTAGTTTAGTTTCATGCATTGAAAGGGAAATACACAAATATGGGCTAAAAACTAAGATTCAGTTAATTAGGAGGGGATTGTTCACTGAGTGTTTTATGTTTTATGTACTCCTATTACAGCATCTGACTGTGGGTTTAGGTTTCTTCACTCTCATTGGACAAAAGAATTACCAAGAAAACAGCACAACAAGATGAAAAATTTAAAAGGGACCAAAGGAAAAAGAGAATAAAGTAAATCACATTGGTTTTTCTCTAGGAGATTATTATAAAGGTGCCGCAATACACAAGCAAAAGGAGGAGTGGCCTCAAACCAAGTTTCCTAGGCACATTTCTTCATTCTAAAGAGAGAGGGAGATGGAGAGCAAATTTGATCTTTTCATATTCATTTCTAACCTTTGTCTCAATGATATTGAAGCATACGTTTTAGTATGAATTCTTCAGAAAAGCAAGACTGATGTAGGGAAAGGGAGAGAGAGAGGAAGGGGAGGGAGGAGAGAGAGAGAGAGAGAGAGAGAGAGAGAGAGAGAGAGAGAGAGAGAGAGAGAGAGAGATTTAATTTGGCATAGTGTGCCTGACTGAAGAGGCTATCAGCCAAAATCTTCAGGGTGGCCTTGTGGTCTGGAGACCTAGGAACGTTTGATGTGTAGGTTGAGCCCAAAATCAGATGATAGGTAGAATTTTCTCTTCTTTGAGAATGTCAGTCTGATTGTTTCAATCCCATTCCCACCATGGAGGGTACTTGTTTATTCTGAGTCTACAGATTCAAGTGTTAATCTCATCTTGAAAATACGTTCACTGCAAAAAGTAGATTAGTACTTGACAGAGTAGATTTCAGGGTACTATGACATAGCCAGTGTGGTAGTTTGAATAAGAATGACTCCACAGATTCACATATTTGAATGCATCGTCATTAGGGAGTGGCACTATTTGAGAAGGAATAGGAGGCATGGCCTTATTGGAGGAAGTGTGTCACTAGGGGTGGGCTTTGAGGTTTCAGAAGCCTACATCAGGCCAACGGCTCTCCCTTTTCCTGCTGCCTGAGCATCCAGATGTAGAACTCTCAGCTACTTCTCCAGCACCATGACTGCCTGTATGCTGCCATGCTCCTACTATGGTGATAATGGACTAAATCTCTGAAACTATAAGCAATCCCCAGTTAAATGTTTTCTTTCTTAAGAGTCACTGTGGTCATGGTGTCTCTTCATAACAGTGAAACACTGACTAAGACAGCCAGGTTAACACAAAGTTAGTCATCACATCATTAATTTTTTTTTTAATCCTAATTTTTGTTGTTGCAAGGAGGGATTGTCCTTTTGTGCCTAAATCTGGAGTGAGTAGGTGACTATTTCAGATGCAATATCTGGGTTTTCAGTGCATTTCTATTTTGATGGAAGACTTCACCCTCCAGTTCCACTTGTCTCATTTTGAGTGTCTCCAAGGAGTGCTATGTCCTGAAGTAGAAAAGAAGGCATTTCCCCACTATATACAGAGGCTGTACTTTAGTGTCAGTTTTGAGGTCTGTACCTGGGAGAGCTGGCTATCAGAGGTCATTTTATAATGAAGATTGTTTTGGTTCTTACAGCAATAGAACTTATAGGATGTACAGGATGCAGGGGCCGTACTTTGAACATCACTGCAGAATGATGTAGGTTATAGTGATGGACAGTCTGTTCTGTCACATGAGGTGTCTTGAAAGTTACCATCCAACCTGCAACCTGTTATTATTTTTATGTGGCTTTAAAAATGCTTTATTTTGCAGAGCTGCAGGGCTTTTGAAAATGAATTCAGCTGACACATTGAATTGGGATATAGCAAGATGGATGGCAGATTCATATTCTAGCAAATCACATGACTTGTATCAATTTAGTGTGTCAGCTAAAAAAAGTTTAAGGAGAGAGAGAAAAAGTTTAAAAAATTTTATCTTGGCTAAAAGCAGGCTTAGTGAAGCTAGTTATTAGAGTAAGTTTACATTGTGGTATTTGAGCTTAGTTGCAGATATCTTTATAGTTGATACACACCGACAATCTCAGCACTTGGGAGACTGAGGCAGGAAGACCTCAAGCTTAAGTTCAGCCTGGGCTACATGGAGAGTCTCAGATCAACCTTAGCAGCATGGGAAGATCTTATCTCAAACAACCAAACAAACTGATAATGGTGATGATGATGATGATGATGATGATGATGATGATTCAAGGTTAAATTTTGCACATGGCATATGGAAATGAGGTCCATCCTTAGAGTAAGGTCAAAGTATGCTGACATTATTAGTCAAAGATACATAATTGCAATAATTGTTATCTTGCAATTCTAAGAATTGAATCGTGAGCCTTATACATGCTATCCAAATGCTTTACCATTGAATTTTACCTCCAGTCACAAACTGTACTAATTTCACATGGAAGATAGTTCTCATGTAATACAGAATTTAAATTGGATGGATTATTTGAATATTCACTTAGTTTTCTTTAAAAAAAGAAAAAAAATATATTTATACTGTTAACCAATTTTTCTCATTATCTATTTATATTGTGTCACACATGCTTGCTCCTTAGGATACAGTAATAAACTAAGTGGGAAAATTGCGGAACTTGTTTTCACATAGAAGTAGATTAAAAATAAGCCCTGGATATGGTTAAAGTAGCAACTATACTGTGTTTCAGAAGATATATATCTCTATCAGAATTAAGGAATTCAGAGGGACTGCAAAGACTGAGAATGACCTGGTGGGTTAGGAGGTGGTTTGGTTGCTCAGGTGTGCCTCATGGGAAGGTGGCCTGTGAAGGAGGATTTGAAATATGTGCCTAGGTTCTCTACTGCACCCCTATGGAGTCATGGGAGAACTGAAGTGGGAGCAATTCAAGCTAGCAGAGTGCTGAAGATTATGCATTGAAATTCTCTTACGCTTTGAGAGACAAGAGGAACTGACAACAGTTAAGAGGGGAAGTGAAAGAATCTAATGTCCTTTAAACAATGATGAGTAGTGGTCCAGTTGAGAATAATTCTAGAGAACAAAGGTAGAAGTGGGGAGAACTAGGTGGGGCTGCCAGTACCCAGAAAAGACAGAATGAGAGCTCCTTCTAAGGTGGGGAATGAGACAATGGTTGGGTTCTAGACATATAACAATTGAAAAGTAGAACTGATAATGTTTTCTGCCATAAAAATTCAGTTTAGAGATGGAAATGAGAAGTAGAATGGTCAGGGATGACTCAAAGTGCCTTCATTTGTGGAACTGAAAAGGTTTTCTGGACCAGGCTGAAGAAAGTAGGCCCTGGTGGAAATGGTCTGGATTCATCTGTTGATGGTTGAGGTTGAGATGTCTATTAGAAATGAGCTGGTGAGCAGGCATCAGGCATGGAGGCTAGGATACATAAAGTACCACTGAGCTGGCATCCTGGAACATGTTGATGGCACATAGGTTTAATTGTACATAATGAACAACACTTGATGTTTTGTTTGTTTGTTTTAATAAGGCCGATTTTGTCAAGGTTTCATGAGCTCTCAAAAAAACAGTTTGATTTGTATTGACCATGTCTAATTAATAATTTATCTAATTTAGAAATTTGCAACTATTTCCCCCCAATTGATCTGATGTTAGCAGAGTATGAAACTAGCTTTTGTCAACTTGCTTTCCCATTGTGACTTGATTTACTGTCTACTAGCTTTGATGATTTCCTGGGCTCAGCCTTCAGCCAACAGTCACTTTGGCCCTTTGGAGGTATTTAGACATGATTAGAGTGCCATTTCTAAGGAGATACACGTGCAAAAATGCTACAACAAAAGCTGTTATTTTGTACAATGTACAAAATTGAATGAAAAAGTCAAATATTGATTTTCATATTTATACTTGAAGATAGCATACTGATACTTAATGAAAATTTTTTGGCTTCAGGTACACTAAGTTATCCTGACAGAGCATGTTGCACAGGTCTTTGATTTTTCTGACTGAATTTCAGTTCATTCTACTGACTCAACAGAGAAACAACAATTTCCTCCTAACCCTGTGCATTTTTCTGCTACTAATTTCAGTTTCATCTATTTTTTTTTTTTTGCATCATGCACTTTCAAAAATTAAAATTACAACTCAGTTTTCTTCTTCTATCAGGTGTGTCCTGGGTATCAAACGCAGGTCATCAGGCTTGGTGGATGCCTATACTTGCCGAGCCATCTCACTGTCCTGCCTCATGGATTTTGAAATGCTTTATACTGGAGCTCCAGTGGCGCAATCGGTTAGCGCGCGGTACTTATATGAAATGCTTTATAGTTATGAATGTACTCTTAGGACAATTAGGTATTTGTTCAAGTTTCCTCTCTGTTGCTGTGGGAAAACACTGTGATCAAAACAACTTAGTAGTGGAAAAGGTTTATATGTCTTATATTTCAGGTCACTGTCCATCATTAAGAGAAGTCAGGGACAGGACAAAGTAGGCACTTGACGTAGAAACCGTGGAGAAGCACTTCTCACTGGCAGATTCACAGGCTCATTCATATGCTCATGTTTAGTTAAGTTTATTATATAACCTGGGACTGCCTATTTAGGGATTGTACTGCCCACATTGGGCTGAGCCTTTCTCCATAAACTGGTAATTAAGAAAATCCCCAAAGATGTGCTCACTGTTCAATCTTACCTAGGCAATTTTTCAATCAAAACATTCCTGTAAGATAACTCTAGGCTGTGTTAAGTTGATAATTAAAGCTAACTAGAACAATATTCATGGTTTATTTGTCCCATTGATCAATTGATTCTTAACTACTACAATTTTAAGAATGTTACTATGTGGTTTGGGTATATTATCCCATTTATCCATGATAGATAGCATCCTGTTCTAAAGTCTAGATTGTCTGGAATTTAGATAGACTTTCTAGCTCTCTTTGGATTAGTGCTACACACACACACACACACACACACACACACACACACACACACACATCCATTCTTTAACTGTTAACTGATATGTGTCTTTCTACTTACTGAATTTCTTGTTAGGTCTCCCATTCATATCAAGGTGATGATATCTTTCTATTATGGTATTTAGGTTAAAATGATAATTAGTAAAATTGGATTTAAATCTAACACCTTGCCAGTTGTTCTCCAGGGTTTTTTTTTTTTTGTTATTTTGCTTATTTTAAGTCTTTTCTGTCTTATTTTTGATTGTCTATATTTTGTGATTCTGTTTCTCACCTTATTGGTATGCTTTAAAAATGTTTTGATTGTCTTCGTGGGGCTTATATTGTATTTCTCTTTATTACAGAGTACAGTAAAAGACTGATCTTGCTCAAAGAAATATTTAGCCTTTACAATGAACCCTGAAAAGTCACCTCCCAAGGCTTGGAATGTCTTTCTTGATAATCAGTGTATCTGCCTGGGGACTTTGAGCCATGTCAGGTAGCCTAGTGTTGTTAACAATGTGATCTACGATGGAGTCTTGAACCAGGTAAGTGTTAGTTAGAACCCTGGAGGGCCTGGAGACAAAGATCATTTACATGGGTGATTAATCATATATATATATAAGCAAAAATCTGGGGACTAACTTGCAACGAGATTTCTAAGACTGCCATGTGCTGTGTACTCTCACAGGTAATTAGTTGGAGAGATGGGTGGCCTGCTTAACTCGACCGAGAAAAGACATGGAGACTGCCATCCTTTGCTGGGCCTGAACTCTACTCTGGTATGTTTCTTCTTTTGGGCAATTTTAATTTCTAGATTTATACTGCAATAAACTAACCATGAGAATAATGGGTTTTATATGTTCTGTAAATCCTGGCAAATTACTGAGCCTGAGGGTGGTTTGATGCGTTACCAAGGAAACTGAAGTTTCCTTTTGGGTTCTTAGTCCCATTAATAAAAGAATTTGAAAACAGACTTGGAAGGAAGCTCAAGGACAATTTTACAAAAGTGTCAAATGAAACAACAGGACAGACAAGCTAGAAACTCTGCAGCTGCCAGAAGAAGGGAAAGATGGAGGAAAAGTCATAGCTTTCAAGTTAGGCATGGAAGTCTGAGAAACAGGAAGAAAGGCAGGGCTGGGAGCCTGCTGACAAAGCCTTTTGGCTGGTATTCAAAATAAGAGATTTAAAAAAAAAAAAGGAAAAAGAAATACATGTGTAAGTCGGGGGTTCTGAGTACTGAGAGCGTCTCACTGCAGGCAGTGTGTCCCAGAACAAAGATCGCACCAGAGATAGCTGTTAGAAATAGACTCAGTTTTTAAGGTGTGTGTGTGTGTGTGTGTGTGTGTGTGTGTGTGTGTGTGTTATCTTATTTTATATATACAAAGGGGAGAGAAGAAGGGGGTGGCTAGTGGGTGGAGAACAACATCTCAGAAAGCATTGGATATAAAGTGCACATCCCTTTATGGCCTCTAACAGAGCATCTCACCTCTGCCATTTGTATTTTACGCCTACTGCACACTCTGTTCTCTAGACAAAACAAAGGGAAGGAATCACTCCAGTCTTTCCCTACAAACTTTCATAGAGTAATCTTGATATTTCAGTATCAAGCCCCTATTCTCTTGCTATAGAAGGTCTTTAAAATTTGCAAACACTCTAACTTTAGTTATGATCATAATTTTTTCAGGAACTGAACACAATAGAACTGATTGCCCTCTTCACTTTTTTGTTTATTATTAGCACATTGAAGTTTTTAAAATGTCATTAGCTAAGAAAATGTACTGCTAATACTTTGTTTTAGAAAACTAAAATTTTTTCAAGGCTTTGGAAAACAACTTAAATATTGATTTTTTATTAAGTATTTATCTTCTGTATTTGCCAGTTATGATTCTATTTTGTTTTTAGCTATCTCTGTCTTCTGTGCTAGTCTACAGGTTGAAGTAGTTCAGTTATCATCTTTTGTAACACACACACTATGGTCATGTATTCTTTCATCTTATTTCTAATACCTACATCGGATAAAGACATCATCAGAGTAGGTGAAACTTGCCTGTAATTCTTGTTATTAATGCTTCTTATGAACAGAATGCAAAAAAAAAAAATCAACAATGTGCTGGGATGAAGTGTGACAGGCCAATGAGAGACTATACACCACACCCAAGTCACAACCAAGTACAATTTAACCAAAGATGGTAATGTTACCTTCACATGTGAAAGGTGATTACTTAGTATACTCTACTAATTACTTTTATTGTGGCTGTGAAAATAATACCTGACTAAAACAACTGAAGCAAGGGTTTCTCTTGGCTCAAGGTTGGGGACATAATCAATTGTGGTGAGGTAAGTTAAGGAAGCAACTGGAAAAGGTGGTCACATCGTGTTCTGAGTCAAGAAGCAGAGAGAGAGAGAGAGAGAGAGAGAGAGAGAGAGAGAGACAGAGACAGAGACAGAGACAGAGACAGAGACAGAGACAGAGACAGAGACTGATGTTTCACTCACTTAGTCTGGAACCCCAACCTGAATAATTGTTCTATCCACATTCAGGGTGGACCTTCCCATATCAGTTAAACTTCTCTTGAAGTGGCTTCACAAACACAGCCATATTCCAATTTCCTTATGTTGACAATCAAGGTTAAATATCATACATACCTTAACAATAAAGTAAGAAAACAAAAAAACCCCAAATACCCCTCTCTGGTAATACAATCTCAGAAAAAGCATTCAATAAACTTCAGTACTTTCCCACTATAAAAGTATTGCAGGTTGTAAGCTTAGAAGTGAATTTCTTTTTCTTGCTTTCTTTCTTTTTTTTTTTTTTTTTTTTTTTTCTCAAGACAGGATTTCTCTGCGTAGTTTTGGTGATGTCCTGGAACTCACTTTGTAGACCAGGCTGGCCTTGAACTCACAGAGATCCACCTGCCTCTGCCTCCTGAGTGCTGGGATTAATGGTGTGTGCCACCATTGCCCAGCAAAGTGGATTTCTTAAACCTGATGAGAGGTATGTATGAAAACCCTCCATTGACCCACATTCTTAATGCTGAAGGAGTGGGTACTTTACTCTTAGAATCACAAAAAGCCAAGTACCTTTCATCTTGTCACTCGATTTAGCATTGTTACTGTTTAGTAATTCCTCAAAAAGTTAGACCAGTTTACCACTAGACCTAGCAATTTTACCTGAGAGTACAGATTTCCCTTTACAGAAAACACACAACAGAAATGTGTGAGAGATGTGAGTGTTCATAGAAATACTACTCATGATAGCTTACGATATCTGCCATGTCTGCTAGCTAGTAGTCAATGAACGGAATGTGAGGTTACTCAATTGTAAACAGAAATGAACTGATACACTCTGCCATGTGTGTGGACCTTGAAGACAATAGGAAGAATGAAAAACAGCAGCCACAAAAACTGTTAAAAGTGACATATGATTTCACTGTAGGTGAATACACAAAGTCTGAAAGCAGATCAAAAGCTCGGTAGGAAGACGTGGCAAAATGGATTGTTGATTCTATCAAAGTGGCAGTTTCTTTATGGCTGCTCACAAGGCTCTAAAATGGATTATGGAAGGAAGGCTACACAACTCTGAGTCTTACACATTCATTTGAAGCTGGTTAGCTCCACATTGTTGAACTGTAGCTACGAGAACTCACTATGGAAGTCAGTCTTGTAGTGTTACCCTGCTCTTACGTTGTACTGGAGGAGGGCATTGTAGTGCCTTACTAGTTAGTTGTGGGTAGTACTCCAGCCTCCTATCCTACCAGCAATGTTTGTTTTTAGTATCAGGTAAGATTCTATGGGAAAGAGCCTGCTAATCCCTCATCTTATGTGTTTTATTCTTATGAGAGGATGTATATATATTTCCAGTAATTTGTTGGAATTCTAATTTTCTTCATTTTATCTACTTGGGTGATGAATCTTCCCCTAGCCTTGACTACAGAAGTCAGTCTGCATATTTTATCTGTCATCCATCTTTGGTCATTCAGACTCTCATGGGTTCAGGAAAATTCTATGCAGACTTTTCTCACAGGTAATATCAATAAAGCCTTTCATAAAGCAAGATTTCCAGAGGAATGCATGTCTATATTTTTGGCAACTATGAATAGTACCCCTGCTGTTTTGAGACAGGTCCTTGCTCTATGTCCCAAGTTGGCTATGCAGGCCATGTTAGTTTCTGCTTCTTGAGCTCTGGAATTATAGGCAAGTTACCTACTCTTCTGGCCTTGCCCTTAAATATTTCTATTCTGTGAGTTGTGTTTTCCTAGTTTGCTCAGACTTGTATTGTACGTTTTAAAAACTCTGTGTAGTAGACACATAAGCACTGTTTTTCAGCTGTACTAGTTCAAGGTCAGTCATTTTCCATTTGCATACTTATCTTTAGTTTTAGAATTTGGCATATATGAAGATGTATATTCAAATATTTGCTTCCTAGCTGATTTTCATTCTTGATTTGGATAAAAGTCTTTTCCTTGCCTTAGATTTTAAACATGTGAGCTCCTAGATTTTCTGTTGAGGATTTTATTATTTCTCATAAAAATGAAGAGTGTAATGTATTAACAGTTTTTGTATATGATGTGATAGAGGGAAGCAATTTTACTTTTCACGTGAGGTATTTTATAGTGGAATTTTAATTAATTTATCTGGTAAGGCAATTTCTCACATGTTCTTTATATCCATCCTACACTTCCTTGGCTTTCTAGGCTACTATTAATCATTCAATATATCACATGAATTTGAAGGTATTTTTATAGAATATCAGGTCAGATGATTTGAATATTTGACTTACACTTTTTGGCTAATATTTCCTTCCACTTTCACAGTCAGCATTACAATGTATTTGTAGCTAGGAAAGGATACATGGTCTTTAATAAAAGGGAAAGATGAGGAGGAGCATTGAAGATGAGATGCCTAGCTTGCCCTTTAGGCTAAGCAATATCTGGGTCAGACAATTCGGGTATAGGACATCAGCTGTGGGGCCTGAGGAGGATGGGATAGGTGGCCTTTGCCTCTGTAAGTTAAGAGTATTCAGAACCCATTACACTCATACTTTGCTGAGTTTTTTTTTTTTTTTTTTTTTTTTTTTTTTTTTTTTTTTTTTTTAGCAGAAAAGGAGAAATAACGTTAGTCAGTTTTGTCCTCACAGTGTTTCCGTGAATGCTGTTTGACTTTGAAGCTGATGAGTCAAGGTGATCTTCATGCCAGTGGGCCGGGGAATGCAGTTTATGTTGTTAGGAGCTACATGTGGCATTGTTTCCTTCAGTATCCTTCAAATTCAACTTAACATGGATTCTGTTTTCCCAGAGATATATGCTTAACTTTTTATGCAACTCACACAGCCAACACAGACTATATTAGGAAAAGTAGGTGAAAAGGAAAAGGGGGGAGAGAGATAGGAAAGGAGAGGAAGGAGGGAGGGAGGGAGCATGTGGGGCTTACAGGGCAACCAAGAAGCTAAGAATATGGGAATTGTCCCTGGAATTGCATAATAAGTTTTTAAGTCATTTCTGATCAGAGAAGGAAAATTATGAATAACTGAAAAAAGTTTATCTGTATTCTTATAAGATTTGCATATTTGACTACAGATTCTATATTGATTCTGGAAAGAAGGAGAAAAAAAATGTAAATGGTGTAGTTAAAATTCCCAGTGCCCTTTCTAATAATGTCCCGATTAAGTCACCATTACTTTTTATTTCTGTCATCCAGATTATTTTTCTTTGAGGCTGACAGTTGGTGTTTGGATTACTTAAAAACAAATCTCTTCCATGCCTCCCTCTTGTCAAGTCTCATTCTCTGGAAAGAGGCTCAGCATTACCTGAAGAGGAAAATGCTTGTCATGTGTCTTACTTTCTGGAGGTAAATTCTAGTTAACTCTCTGTCATCAGCAAATGTGGGAATACGTGTTGAGGTAGAAAATTTGTAATCGCTGGGATTCAATTTACAAAACACTGCTGTTTCTTTCCATGCGAATAACTTTTCAGAGAAAGTCAAAGCGAACTGTTTATCTGTAATATTTATGCTTGCATCTTTAACAGTGCAAGTTTTGCTTACAAATGTTGTGTACATATATGTGGAATAATGGGCATTTATTGTGGTTGAAATTTAGGTAGCTAAGACATCGTGGGTACAATGTGTAAGGGTTGTGAGGTGTAGAAACTCAGTGGATGGAAGTTAGGAAGAGTTCACTCGGTTGTTTTAAGAGAGCAACATCATGAATTTTAAGGCCTTTTAAATTTATTTTCCCCCCAATCTCTCAGGGTTTTATCTTTGCAGAGAGAAAAAAATAATTTTCCCCAAGAAGACAAGGGTTGATACACGCAGGGTGACTGAAGCATGCAAGAACTGACTGGAGGTCTTGGCCTTTGATTTCTGGCCTATAATCGTTTCTCTCTCCTTTTGTTCTAGTGTTGTTTTTTGGATCTTTGCACTTTGAGGACACAGATAACTAGGGAACTTTATTGCTTTCCGTGGGTAGCCATGGGTCACTGCAAGGAAAGAAGGTTGGCCAAATCACTCACGGCATAGCCACCTCCTGCCTGAGCTGATAGAAACTGATAGAAATGCCTCAGATGATGAAAGCCAGATCGAGACAGAAGGTGGTGGCTGGATGGGGGCCATCCTGTCACAGCATCTCAGTCTCAGTTTACAACAGATTGCCCCATCCTTTTGCCCTTCATTGCCTAAAAAAAATTGGGTTCAGGGCTTCTTAAAACTTTTCCACTTTGTTTTCTTTTCATCCAAGAAAATGTTATGCAATCCTGGGTATGTAAGTAAGCATGCAGCCAAACATTAACTGACAATAAATCAGAAAGAAATTGACTTTAAAACAACTTTTTGTCTATATATAATTTTACTATTTCTTAAGGATAGAAATCAAAATTTCATTATAATGATATGATCTTATATAAGTAATGAAATCTTGGCTAAATATTTAATTCTATAAGATACAGAACATCTTTCATGATTTTTTTGAAATTGATTAATGTTTTGATTTTATGATGGTTAATGCTGAGAATGTCACTTTGCATACTACAAAATGACAGAAGTATGCTTAGGGCTATATTGGAAATTTTTACTTGAACCTTAGCCAAACTCACTTAACATTTTTTTAAATGAAACACAAGTCAGGAATTCAAATGGCAATTTTGAAAACCAAACATTCTAAAACATAATACAATCCAAAGATATACTAATTTGACACTTACATGGTGAGTAATTACAGCAGGGAAATACAATAGTCTTTGTTTTCTGTAATTAAACTATCATGCTTGTTTAAGAGCAAAAAGCTGTGTATGCATAGTAAATACACTGAAATTCAGAACCTACAATAGTCTCAGCTCTCAGGATGACAAAGTATGTGTATTGCCTGTCTGTTCAGGTGCAGAATAGTTGAGCCCTGCCAGAAATATCAGAGACTCATTACATATTTGGTTTTGACTTGATTTTTTGGCCATTGGGAATTCAGAAACCTCTACTATTACCAAATTTTTCACTGCTCCCACCTTCCTCTCTATGATCTGATATGGGTCACAACTCATGGCTTAAGAAGCTGTACTTGAATTGCTTCTTCATAAGGGTTCCATTTTGCTCTTATTTATTACTTAGTTTTGTATGTATGTGTGTAAATTCATATGTGCTAAGATGCACATGCATGGATATGTAAGTGTATAGATATGTGGATAGGTGTGTGCATGCACGTGGAAACCAGAGGTTAGCCTTTGGTGTTATTCATTTTTCAGGTATGACTGGCCTGGTGTTTTAAGATAGACTCTCTTATTGGCCTGAAACTAGACTAGTAGGTGAATCTCACTGGCCAGTGAACCCTAGGTATCCCCTTGTCTTGGTCTCCCCAGTGTTGGGATTACAATTAGGTGCATGCCTGGCTTTTTCTTACGTGTCCTGGAGATAGGCTCAGGCACTCCTGCTTGTAGGGTAAACACTTGAGTGACTGAGCCATTACCCAGCCCTTGTTTGTCTCTAGTTGTTGACTGACATAATATTTGCATTTATTTATAAGGTACAATCTGATGTGTTGATACACACACATACACATACACATACACACAATCAGGGTAGTCAATGTATCTAGCACCTTAAACTTTCATTAATCCCTTATGATGAATACATTAAAAACAAACCTTTCTTCTGACTCTTTTGAGCTATATAGTGTATTATATTAAATCTAATCAGTGTATTTTGTGAATAAATTGTTTTAAAAGTATTACATATGTCTAAGCTCACTTCCAGAAATTATAAAGTTGTCAGTATAGTTACCTGGTAAAAGCACATATTACCTGGAAGATACCCAATAAGTGGAAGTCTAAAACTTTAAAGTATTTTTAAAATGAAAAAAAAAGTAACAGGATTTTTAAAAAATGCACAAAGCCTCTAAAATGCTAAGGAAAATAAATGTGATTGAAAATTCCTTTAAAACACAGAACACCTGACCATGAGTAATGGTGTGAGAGAGGGATTTACATGGATCTATTGGGATCTTTATTATATTATATTTTTGTAATTGAAAATAGATATTTTGTCCATAGGGAGTATCTATTGAGAAGATTATTCATTTCCTTAAATTTTTTAAATTTCATGGAGTGCAAGTTTTAAAGCATGTCCTTGTAATTCTTAATCCTTGGTATCTGTTGTTATGACTCTTTTTCTTCTATAATTTTGTTAATTTGGATCTTCTCTCTACACCTTTATTTAATTGTCAATTTCATTGATTTTCTCAAAAAAAATTCTTATTATTTTTGGTTCTTTGTAATTTTTTGCTTGTTTATATTTTATTGATTTCAGCCCTGAGTATGATTATTCCTTGCAGTCTACTCCTTTTTTGTTCACTTTCTTCTTTTTGTTCCTGTGCATTTACAGCTGTTGTTAAGATACAGATATAAGATCTCTCTCTTTTTTTGTTATAGTGTGGGACTTGCCTCTGAGAACCACCTTCATTTTGTCTCTTAATTTTTTTATGTGAAAATGTAAGTTCATTTCATTACTTAAAACTTCAATTTTTCTTTATTCTGTATTATTTTTTTTTTTTTTTCACATATTATTTTTTATATATATATATATATATATATATATATATATATATTGTGTCTATGGTTGTTATATCCAGCTTTAATCTGTGGTAATCATACAGAATGTAGGATGTTATTTCAATTTTCTTATATCTGTTGAGATTTTCTTTGTGTTTGAGTATGTGGTCAATTTTGGATGAAGTTCCATGAGCTTCTGAGGAGAAGGTATATTCTTTTTGGTTTGGGTGAAATGTTCTATAAATATCTGTTAAGTCTATTTAGTTTATAAAGTCAGTCACCTCTATCATTTCTTTGTTTAATTTTTGTCTGGATTATCTTTCTATTGTCAAGGATGGAGTATTGAAGCCACCTGTGATCACTGTGTGAGGGTAAATATGTGAATTTGGCTGTAGTTGTGGATTTTGTTGTTGTTATTGTGGTTTTTTTTAAAAAAAATGCTTAATTGCCCTTGCATTTTGTGAATAGATGTTGAACTGCAATGTCCTCTTGATGGACATGTTAAAATGGCTACACAGGCTTTCTACTTAAGCCCATTTACTTAGATTTAATATTTTCTGTGACTGAGGTAACCATTTCTTCTATCTTGTCTTCAATGCCTGAAATTTTCTCTTCTACCTTTTATATTCTCTTGGTGAAGTTTGCCTCTGATGTTTCTGTTTGAGTTCCTAAATTTTTCATTTTAAAATATCACCCAGTTTGTATTTTCTTTATTTATTCTATTTCTACTTTGAGGTCTTGAACTATTTTATTCATTTCTTTCCACTGTTTCTTTGTGTTTCCATATATTTCTTTAATGGATTTATTCATTTTCTCTTTAAAGGCCTCTAACATATTCATAAAGGCTATATAAATGCCCTTCAGCTGTATTTCATTTCTCAGAACCTACTGTAGTAAGGTTACTGGGTTCTATTGAAGAATGTTTTTAAGCTGATGTCTAGACAACTTGTTTGGGGATGATTGTAATTCTAGGTGCTGATATCTGATCTTGTCTTTGTTGGGTGGGTGTTTTGTTCCTTGGTTTCTGTTGCCCTCTCTTATTCTTAGGAGAATGTGGGAGCTGTGTGTTGCCTTGTAGAGAATACTTCCAGAATCCTGCCAGGTAAAGCTGCAGGTTCTAGTTACAATGTGTTTCTAGGTTTTTGGAGCTGACACTTAGGAATGAGGATGGGCTAGAGGGGGGATGCTCAAGGGGTCCATAGGAAGAGGAAAGAAGGGTATTCCATGGGATTTTGTTTATTCTCCTGGGAATAAGGGCAGGGGAGGCTACAAGTGTTTTGTTACAGAGCTGGGCATGAGACTGACAGATGTATTTGTAGGGGAGGAGGGAGAATGAGGATCTCAAGCTCACCTACCTGTTTAGCGCCTACTTGCTTCTTTGGCAGGCTTGACCATTGTTTCACAAGAAATGCCTGCTGGAATTGAGGGCTTAGACAAAGGGATGTGTGTGTGGGAAGTTTAGAGAAGTTCTAGGTGATTTGCTAGACACATGGAAAGAGAGTACAGGGTAGCCATAGCAGGTGGTCTGCTGCACAGCTGGGTTGAGACAGGCGGATTTGCAAGGGAGACGGGAGAGATGAAGATCTGCACTTAGCCTGCCTGCTTCTCTGAATGGTGTCTGGTTTGGGTTCTTGATTAACATGAATGTGGCTTTGAGTTTGATACCTAGTACTGATATAAAAGACCCTAGCACTTGGGAGACTGAGGCAGAAGAATCGTGGGTTCCAAACCAGACCAGATTAAAGATACTCCATTTCAAAACAAAAACAGCAATGGTCAAAACCAATAAACCTACTGCCAAAACCAGTAAGTGCTCAATAAGACAGTGGTGATGTAATGGAAAACTTTATATTTTTCTTTGCCTTCTCTGTTATGAGGATTACCCTCTGGACAGAAAGAATTACAGCAGAAGCACAGAACAGAAACCTAAGTTTGGTAAACAGATTCTTTGCAATATGTATTTTAAGAAGACCCCTAAGGAAATACAAAGGACTACTACTCACAAGAAGCTGGAATATGTGTGTTTTACCTGCACTCTCCAAAGTACTGCTGCACACACTGGGCATCTTATGTAAAACATATGAAGGGGCTCTGATAATTCGAAAACAATAGTGGAGAATGGCTGTGGACTTCAACCTGAGAGTCAAGATGATAATAAGTTCTCTGGGCTTCTGATCTTGCTCACAGGTCATAGATCAGGAATGGCTACTTAGAAATGGGTGATGTTTCTCCTTAACCAAAAGACATTAGGTAACACTATAAAGACAGAAAAAAACCTTATTCAATAATCACTCTCCTCCATTCAAACAGCACTGAAGAGCTATGGCTTCCTTGCAGCCCTTGTCAACAGTGTTTGAATGGTAATCCTAACTCTTATCAGCACCAGACTGAAGAAGCATTGTATCCTAATGCTTTCCTACTGTGGAGCTAGAAAGTGTTGATCCTGAAATAAGACTCCTTCCCCCTCTTTTCTAGTAAACTCTCTGAGAGGCTATAGGAAGATGCTTAAAGCCATTAACGACCATGGGGGATGACTAGATAATTACTTCTATTGCTCAAATGGAAACAGTGAGAAATCCCCCAGTGAAGTTGTCCTGACTCAGTGACTTCAAAATACCTTAGTAGAGAAACTACTTTCACCACCATCTAAAATTGCAAAGCCAGTTGCTTGCCAAGTCATCCAAGACTACAAGAAAGACCGTGGTATTACAGAGCCACATCTGTGAAGTCCTGGGATGAGCTAGAACTTTACCTCTGCCCAGCAGCAGTGAGAAGACACATGCCCTACTTGCATTCCATTGCATTCCAATTGAGAGAGTGCAGAAACTCATTCCCATAATCCCATCTAGCAGGAAAAATGTAAATTCATCCTCACTTTTTTTTTGTCAAAGCAATGTTATAATGTTATTTATTTGTCAATTGCAATGCAATAATAGAAAGTCTAATAAAGGTTTAAACGAGAGCACAGATATTATAATACAATGTAAAACATGAACTCGAGTTTTCAATTGATAATCCTTAATTAAAACTTCAGCTTGAATAAAAAAAGGAGAATCAATAGGCAAAAATATTAAAATGATAGAGCTAACTAGTCTTAAAATAATAAAGCTGTTACCAATGAACTTAATAATCAGTTATCAAAATGCTTAACACACATGAAAACGTGTAGCTTTTTGAAGCAAAGAACAAGAAAGTCTCAAATACAAGCCATAAAATGACAAAATGGCAAAATTGGGAGGTACAATTGTAATTGTTCGAATGAGAATTTTAATGTATCACCTCAACCCCAAAATGAGAAAGAAGAAAGAATAGTAGAGCATCTGAACGTGGAACAACAGAGATCATCAAATCTGAGAACAGACATTAAACACACTTAAAGAAAGAGAAAAGAGAAATGAAAATAAAGAAGGAAAGGAAGGAAGGATGACAGAGAGAAGAAATAAACCTCAGTCAATGGGACTATGACAAAAGATCTTACATTTGCACCATTAGAATTTCCATCAGAGGAAAAAGAAAATGAAGCTGAAATAATAATCAAATAAACAGTGGTTGAAAAACCTCAAAATATGACAAACCCCATGAACTTTTTAGGAGAAAACCCCAGCTGTACAAATTAAAATAAATATAAATAAGGGATATCATATTTTACACCACTTATTTATCAATTAAAAAGAAAATAATTTTCAAAAAACATACAATAATCAAGGTCTTGAAACCTGGAGGCAAAGAAAAAATTTTCTTGTTTTTCTGTGTAGCTTTGTGCCTTTCCTGGATCCCGCTCTGTAGACCAGGCTGGCCTGGAACTCACCAAGATCTGCCTGCCTCTGCCTCCCGAGTGCTGGGATTAAAGGCATGTGCCACCACCGCCCGGGTTTTTTTTTAATTTATTTTTTTTATTTGTTTCTGCCTGCATGACAGAAGAGAGCACCAGACCTCAATATAAATGGTTGTGAGGCACCATGTGGTTCCTGAGAATTGAACTCAAGACCTTTGGAAGAACAGCCAGTGCTCTTAACCTCTGAGCCATCTCTCCAGCCCCAAAGAAATTTTAAATCCAATGAAAAGAGGAAAATTCCTTACCTGTCCTCAGAGAGAATTGGTTCAATAGCACTTTCTCCTCAGAAACCACAGGAATTAGAAAAAATGTGGCACAATATTTTCAAGTGTGAAAACAAAAGAAATGTCAATGCCAAATTCCGTATTCAGCAAAAACATTCTTTAGGAGCAAGGTAGACATCAAAACATTCTCAGTTGAAGGGAAATTAAGAGAACATTTTGCCAGTAATCCTACTCTCAGTAATTTAAGGGAATCCTCTAAACAGAAAGAAAATGACAAAGGAAAAGTCATTAACATTAAGGAAACAGAAGAATGGGAAGAGTACAGTTTGCAATTTCAATAGGGCTTCCCTTCTTATGTTGAATACCATGTAAGATGTTTTGCTTAATACAGATCAAAACAAATGTAGAAGAAATGCTTGACAGTTATATAAGAGAAAAAGCACATTGACACATGAATCCTACATTCTACTCTAACTAGTAAAAAAAAACCTACACTTCTTGTACAACAAGTTTCATACATACGATTTAATATAAAGATGGGACACACACAGGTAAATGTTATAAATTAATGAAAGAATTCAAAGAAAATTCAATTAGTTAATGGGAAAACACTTAAAAAGAAAGCACAAAAAGTAATAAACATGACAAATAAACAATTCAATGAGACTAGAGTCCTAATATATAAAATAATTCCATTAATATTTCCTTGGAAGACTTTCTCCAATTCTTAGAAGTAACTCTTCACTCTGTTCATTTTCTTTCCTGTCCAGAACCTTTTATTTGACACAATCCCATCAGTCAGTGCATTATTTTCTAAGCTATTGGAGCCTTCTTAAGAAAGCCCTTGACTATGTATGTTTTATGTCCTTAAATTATTCTTTATGGTTTTCTTTAGCACTCCCTGTTTTTAAGGTCATCATTAAAGTCTTTGATATGTTTTGAAATCTTTGTACAAGACGAGAGCTAGAGATTTATTTCATTCTTCTACATATGGATATCCAGTTTCCATAGAGCTATCTATTCGAGAAGTATTCTAGCTGTCTCTTCTCCAAAGTAAGTTTGACAATGAAAAAGATAATTGTAGATGCATGGGTTTGTATCTACTTATTATTCTACTCTACTATCATTTCTATTCTATCTATTCTGTTCTATTCTATTCTGCCCTATTTTGCCCTCCCTACTGTGGTGGTTGAATGAGAATGGCTTCTATAGTATCATATATTTCAGTATGTGGTCCCCACTTAGGGGAAATGCTTGGGAAGGATTAGGAGGTGTGCCCTTGTTGGAGGAGGTATGTCACTGGGAGCAGACTTTGAGGTTTCCAAACACTCCTACCATTCCCAGTGTGTTCTCTGCTTCCTGCCTAGACTATCAAGACTTGAGCTCTCAGCTGCTGTCATGTCTTTATTCTGTCATAAATACAAACCTGCTGGAACTCTAAGCCCAATTAAACTCTTTTATAAATTTCTTCTGTCTTGGTGTTTTATCACAGTCATAGGGAGGAAAATGATTGCACCTATCCCATCCCATTCCATTCCATCCCATTCCATTCTACCCCACACTATCCCATTCCATCCCATCCTACAGTAGTTATTCTGTTGGTAGACCATATGCCAATAACATATGCTAGTAACATGGTGCTTTTGCTTCTATGGCTCTAGTATAATTTAAGATATTGTGATAATGCCAACATTGCCTTTTCAGCTTAGGATTCCCTTGCTTTTCGGGGTCATCTGTACTTTCATAAAAATTTTAGGATTTCCTCTCCACTAGTTCTATGAAGACTATCCTTAGAGTTTTGGAAGGGGCTGCTTTGAATTTGGGTATATAATATTTTTTACATCCGTTCTTCCTATCCATAAGCATGGGTCAGCTTTCTATGATTTAGTGTCTTATTCAGCTTCTCTCTTTAGTGTTTTAAAGTTTCCATTATAGAGTTGTTGTTTTTTTTTTTAATCTCCTTTGTTAAGTTTATTTTTAGTATGTTAGGAGTCTATTGTGAATGCAATTTTCTGATTTAATTTTCATTGTATCTTTTATTAGTAAACAGACACGCAACAATTTATGTATGCTGAAAATGTTTATCAAGACTTAGGGTTTTCAGGGGAGTCTTCAGGGTCTTTGAAATATGGCTCATATTTGGATACAGGGATACTTCACTTCCTCTCCCATTTCCCTCCCTCTTGGATTATTGCTTTACACTTCAAGTACTACTTTGAAAAAGATTGAAGGGATTGGACACTTTTGTCTTCTGATTTAGAGTAAATGCTTTCTAGTTTACCTTCATTTAATATGTTGGCTTACGGTTTGTCCTATATAGTCTGTATTTAGAAGTATGTACCTATTATTAGTTTATTTGGGGCTTTTGTCATGAAGGTATGATGGAATTTGCCAAAGGTCTTTTTGAACTTACTGGGATGAACATGTGGTATTAGTCCCAAGCCTACATATGTGGTAGATTCCCTGTACTGGTGTTTTCATGTTGCACTGCTCACATTCCTGAAGTAAAACCAAGACGATCATGATATGTGATCAATGTTAGTTGATGCTATGCATTTGTGAATTTATAAAATCAAGTGATTTATCTATTTAGTCTGTCAATTTGATAAACTGAATTGATTATTACTAAAACAGTATAGATGTCCAACTTATATAGTTATTTTCATTTATTGCTCAAATTTATTTGTTAATATTTTTGGCAGTGTTGGGAGTCAAGCTTAGCCGCTGACCTATGGTACCACTCCATAGCTGTGAGTTTGGGGGAGTAGAGAATAACTGACAAAGGCAGGTGAGGAGGAGTTGACCTTTGGAATCTTTACCCACCACACTTCTGAGACTGCTTGATCTGCCTCCTGGCACACCACCACATGAATAAGCTGTTGTTGTATGATCTGGCCAACATGGTCTGACCCATTTCACTGTGCTTTATGCTGCTGTGGTGGATTGAATCCCTCTGAAACCAGAAGCCAAATTAAATATTTTCTCATCAGTGATTGGTTCTGTCAGGAATTCTTTCACAGTGATACAAAATTAGGCTTTTCATATTTGAAACATCTATACCAGTGTTTTCTGTTTTTTATTCCCCCCAAATTGGCCACTTGTATTTTCCTGCTATCTTCTTTTTTCTTTCTTTCTTTTTTTTTTTTAGATTTATTTATTTATTATGTTGTTTCTGTCTGCATGTATGCTGCAGGCAGAAGAACACAGATCTCATTACAGATGTTGTGAGCACCATGTGTGCTGGAATTGAACTCAGGACCTTTGGAAGAACAGCCAGTGCTCCTAACTGCTGAGCCATCTCTCCAGCTGCTATCTTTTCTTTGGAAGTATTCTTAGATTTTTGCTTGTATTATTGGTCTTCAAACAACCAGCAAATTATTGAACTGATATTTTCCCCTATTTAATTGATTTTTTGTGGCAATCTGTAAGCCTTTCTTGAACTCATTAGGGCTGGTTTCAGAAGTCTTCTGTCCTAACAACTGGGTTATTCTCTTTCTAGATACCGGTGTTATGAATGTAAGTTTTTGTTGTTGTTGTTGTTGTTTTGTTTTGTTTTTATCCTGAATGGAAGTACCGAAGTCTGTCATCTCTGCTTTTACTATCTCATAAATGCCACAATCCAATTTAACTTATTTCTGGATTCCCCACAAGTGTCCTCTTTGACTATCATTTGACTAAGGATTATTTATTTTTCAAATGTAAGAAGACTTTTTTTGCTTTTGTTGCTCTAAACCTCTTTCTTAGCACTGCCTCTTCTGTTTCCCATGAGGCTAGTCTTATTGTGTTTCTGTTTTTATCTAGTTCAAGAAATTTATTATGCTGTTTTTTATTTCTGACCTATTGTTCATTAAAATGCATGTTGTTTGGATCTTGGTAAATTTACATAATTATTAAATTTTATTTAATTGTTTAACTCTGAATTTGTTTGATTGTGGTCAGAATTGAAAATTTTTGATTCTTAGTTTGTGACTTAGCGTATGATTGATTTCATATATTATGTGTGTATCAACAGGAGAATTTTACAACTGTTGGATAAAATACTTTTTAAACATTCTAGTACATCAAGGTTATAATTTAACAGTTGTGCTTTTTTGTTGGTATTCTTCATCTGGATAATCATTTTTGCTTATGGTTATTATAAGCAATAAATGGGTTATTGGTGAATTCTACTGTTGTAATTGATTAAGGTCTCTTTATATGTAATAATTGCATTGAAGGTGCTTTAGTATTGTGTATACACATCTTATGGGATTGATCCCTTGATAATTCCAGGGGTAGAAGATGGTTTGTTCAACACATGCAAATAAATAAGTGTAGTATATCACACCAACAAAGTATCAAAGAACAAAGTAATATGATAATCTCAATAGATGCAGAAAACTTAATGAAATTCAGTATCACTTCTTGATAAAAGTTCAAAGAATTTAAGTATAAAGAGAACACACCTCAGCACAACAAAAGCTATACATGTAAAACCAATCAACCAATACCACTCCCAACACAAAGACACTTAAAGATTCTCCTTTAAAATAGAATTTAAAAAAAGATGTCTATGCTTAGCACTCTTTCAGCATAGAACTGGAAATATCAACTGGAGCAATTAGGTACGATAAACAAACAAAAAACTTTGTATATGAAAGAACCCAAGGTATTTATGTGAAAATGACATATAACTCTATATAAAGCACCCAAGGCTCTACTGAGAGATAAGTAGAACCAACTTAGTAAAGTTGTAGGGTACAGTATCTACATATGGTATGCTGAGTAGTTTTATGCCAGCATGAAACAAGTTAGAGTCATCTGAAATGAGAGAACCTCAATTGAAAAAAATAACCCCCTGAAATATGGTTGTAGGACATTTTATTCATTAGGGATTGATGGGGTGGACCCATCCCATAGTAGGTGGTGCCATCCCCTAGGCTAGAAGTCCTGGATTCTATAAGAAAACAGCCTGAGTCAGCCATGAAGTTCAAGACAGTAAGTAGTGTTCTTCCATGGCCTCTGCATCAGCTCCTGCCTTCAGATTCCTGACCTGTTCGAGTTCCTATCCTGAGTTCCTTCAAGATGAACAGTAATATGGAAACATAAGCCAAATAAACCATTTCCTTCCTGTTTCCTTTGATTATGCTTTTTCATCATAGCAATAGAAACTGTAATACATTTGGAAATAAACATTTTATACTGAAAAGGTGGTAGCTTTAAGAAAGGAACCCTGAAAGCAATTCCATTCACAGTAGCTAATATATTCCTTGGATCTGGATGTGTTAGAACATATCTGTAATTCCAGCTACTTCAAAGGCTGAGGCCAACATATTCAACATGGTGAGACTTTGCCTCCAAACAAAATCCCCAAAAGCCCATGCTAGGTCCAGTCTCTATCATCTATCCTATATTTGTGAGTCCAAAGTTTTATACCTAATTTACCTTTTATCATAACTAAGGAAAACTATAACTATCTAGTCTTCAACTCCATCAAAGACCCCAGAAGGATATAATATTACCTAAGTAAACAGGAAGTACATTGTAAGCAATGAGTTACTGGACAGTAACTCAATGTTCCTCTGAAACATCGGGGCATCCATTTTCAGTCTACATGCCTAGAGTCTCTGGCAGACTTTGTTGTGAAGTAGGAAATTTGAAGGATTGTCTCACCCATTGGCAAAGTTTATCAGTCACTTTCCTTTGTGTTCTGTAGAATATCTTCTATGAAGCAGGAACTGAAGGACCATCTCGTCTTGTTCTGGCAAAGTATATTGGTTACTTTTCTATGGGTCATGTATGTCCAGTTAATATAACATACTGTCAAGCAGTCCAGGCAAGATCAGTTTTTTGCCCAAATGGCTAATTTTTGCCACAAAGAAAGAAAACTCCATATGAAATTTCTTTGATGCCCATCATCTTCTCTGAAGTAGATTGGTGCTACCAGGAGCAGATGTGTCTCAATTTCCAGAAAAGTCTTAAAAGTTCTTAAAACATTTTAAATAACATATTCTTTAGTTCTTTAAAGTATTTGAAGATTACCTATCCATCCAAAATATATCTTTTCATATCTATAAAACCTAATGAACATGGCTATAAGTTTGACCATTTAGATGACTATTAAGTTTATTTCTTAATTATATATTATATTTTTAAATAAGCTACATAAACATAACA